>NC_142795.1:6961643-7034619 GCF_049724085.1 Artemia sp. Qi Xiang Cuo | reverse complement strand
ATTGAAGCATAGGTGTCGACTAGGGTGAGAGTCACATATCTCTTCAAGACAGGAATTACAATCTTTTGTACGGCACACCCTCTATGCAATTTACGCGGGTTGCATAATCTACAATTTTCATCATACTCGTCAATTATTATACTATTTTTACATGATGACCAGCTGCCCAGTGTATACATGCATAGTGGAGATGTATAGAACATTTTTTCATGCGTTGAGACTCTCACCAACAAAATAAAACTGACCTCCGATCTTTAAATTTTGAGTGAGAGAGAGAGAGAAGCACATCCTGATTTAAAAAAATATTTCTAACGAAAAATTAGATTTTCAAACTTCTTGTGCAGTGTGTTCAAAATAAAATAAATAATCTACTTCTTTTACACTCCGATTAATGTTTTAAGAAATTTTTTACAATTGGTTTGATAAAGATGTAAGGGTTTCATACAACAGAATCACCACGGAGAATAGGTTTTTATTATATAACAAGTATTCTCCGAGAAAATATCTTCATTTAAAGATATAGCTCCAGAAAATCATCACCTAGAATCAAACATTTTTCCATAAAAGCAAGATATCGTATAATTTTCTCTCTCAAATCCATTCATTTTTTACAATCCTAACACTTTCGCACCCAGCTTCAGATTGTCCAGTACTATTTCTATGCTTTATTAATATATTCAAAAATACTATTAAAAAAATATATCTTAGATTTAGAAACAGTTTTGTTAAACGAAGTTAAAAGAGCATTAATAATTATTGATAAAAATTATTTTAATCTAAATATTTCACTGTTGCATTTAATTCTTTTTCAAGTTTATTTATATGAAATATATACAGTTTCGTGGAAAAGTATAGCTGCTCCTCATCTATAAATTTTCTCACTGATCTCCCATATCTTGCATAAAGATAATCACAAAACACTATTAGTAGAGATCCTCATGCAGTTTCCACTTATCAGTTTTATCCTCTCAACTGAATATCGTTTCTGCTACATGCTCCAAAATCAAGCTCCAATAAAATAAACGTAGCACTCATTTTCTATGCTAAACTTTTGTCAAATAATAGACTATAAAATAACGGTTCTCTCTCTCTGAATTCCAGTCTGTTACTATTATGAACTACAATGAAAATCACTCATTATATTGACTCTGGGTGCTATGCATTGGTTGCTATTACATCATAGATCCGATTTTCATCTCACCAAATATGGAGTACCCTCTGTGGAAACATCTCTGATTGGTCCAGGATGGGTGTAGCTGCAGAAAGCGGTCTAACAGGTTTTGTGCCCTTAGAATGTAATTACATATTACTACCCTTATGAACAAACTTTATTTCTTAGGGGGGATGGAAATAAATTTTTTGTGTATGCTTTTTTAAATAAGTCTTTCTCTCTCTATTTAAGAGATGTTTATAAAATTGACTATCTAAAAATCAATTTTCAGATGAAAGTTCATCGTTAGACGTAAAATGTTTGCAAATATTTTGAAAATTGTATAAATCTTTATTTTACACTATCAAATATAATTATGGATCTCCTTTTTAACTTTTTAAAGGAAGACAAAACTGGCAAGTGAAACTTTCTTAACTTAAAAAATTTTTAATTAACAATAAAAGTCAAAGGGTGGCTTTTAAAATCCTTTAAAAGTTAATAAGGGATGCCGCCTTCATTTGTATTTTAATATATCTAGTAAAAAAAAAAAATAGATTAAAATTATAAGATAGAGTAATTTACCCAAATCTAGTAAAAACTAGTAAAAAGTCATGACTTATAGTAAACAAAACTTTTTTTATTTTCCATGAATTCAGGGATAAAAATTATCGTAAACATATGACAAATTTACAATTTTTGCTTTGTCTGTCTCAGAGACAAACAAGGAGTCACCTATTTTCATAAACAGACCCTTCATTTTCGGCGTCTAAAGGTCAACAAAAACAGATTTCTGTGTATCAAATCTTACCAACTAAAAATGAAGCTATAATGACGCGTGGGTATGTTATGATCGGGAATATATTGGAATCAAAACCAAAGGCAACCACCCCGGGTGATTAGGTGAATATCCTCAGTTCAAAAATTTTTATTGAGTAAAAAGGAGTCTGTAAAGAGAAATTAAGAGTAAGTAGAAAAGTAACGTGATATGATATATATATATATATATATATATATATATATATATATATATATATATATATATATATATATATATATATATATATATATATATATATATATATATATATATATATATATATATCCAAAGACAGGATTATTTAACTTGTACGGTTTCCGGAATTTTCAATCATACTATGAAATCGAAAGAAAAAGGAAAAGAGGACAAAAAAGAAGAAAAAAGGGAAAAAGATTGGGGAAATCGTGTCAATCATCCTCCTCTAGTAAAAATTGATGTTTAATCAAAAATAATTTTTTAGCATTTAGTAAAAACAGATGCGATCTAATAATTGTTTTCTCTCTGAGTTCTTTAATTCTTCCAGGTAAGGGTGGCAACCCTGAAGGTATTTGTTGGGGTGGCATGGTAGACCTTGAACCGAGACATATTAAATTGGTCCGCACAGTCGAGGCTACTCGAAATTTTATTTATTGCAATGATTTGATTCATGATGTTCTTTAAACTGACAATCTAATTATTAATCTTGTTACAAGTCTAAAATAGCCTTGGGCAATCCATCATGAAGACTAGGCCTACTTTTGAGAAAAAAATTAAAAAAAAGGGTTGGTTGATATACTTGTGTAAAAATTAAAATATTTAACAATTGCATTTACAATCCCCCCCCCTGACCGAGCCAATCTAGGGTTGCCTATTTGTCTGCGTTTCTTAGGCTAGTTGTTTAAGCAATGATTACATAGATTTTGTGCAAATTTTGAATATTATCGTTTTTAACAAAATATTACAATATAGAAAAAAAATTCTTTATATCTAAACAATAAAATATTGGCATTTACAACTATTTAGAATGCAATATAAACTCAAACAAAAGACAACATTATGTTTTCTCTCAATATGAAGAATAAAAAAAGTCTTGCATGAAAATATTTATAGGCCTACATGACACAATTAGCCTATATGGTAGCATATATAAGGTCATACATAAAACTTTTAAAATCTTGTGCTATTATGGAGCAGCCTGAATAAAGTCATAGAGATGACTTTTTAATATCAAATTCTATTATTAAGCTTTATAAACAAAGTCATACAAATAACTTTTTTAGTTTTCCGCTTAAACAAAGTAGTGCAATAGTGGGTAATACGGAAGACATTAAACTATATCAAGTCTATGTAGAAAAAACAATAAAAAGTCATAGAGAGGACTTTTTACATAATACAGTTATATATCAGACTTAGAAAAGCCATACACACAACTTCTTGTGCACCATTCTATATAGGGTGTAGAGCAGCCTGGGGGAAGGCAAATTTGCCTTATCCCCTTTCATTTTATATCTTGTTGTTCATAATCTTAAAAAAAGTCTTGACTCGTCATTGTTTGTATATTTAGATTTTTTAGGAAGAGGGGGGGCCAATTTAACATACCTCTGACAATTCTGGAAGAGGCCCTTGGCACTAAACTTCATAAGCGGACATGAGCCTCAGCAACTAACAATAATTCAGGAGTCGTAATGTTTAGGAACGATTTTATTAATGTCATTTTAAATAGTATTCTGTTTTCAACTAAGCTTTGTGGAAAACACATCTCTGTAAACTGATGCTAGCAGGTGTCTAGCCATATTAGAGTTTGATCTAACTAAACAAACTGTCAACTTGGTTAGTCATCTCAACAGCCGAGCCAAACCAATCACAGAATTCAGTGGCTAAATTTTGCTGACGTCATTAGAATAATCAATACCCTTAATTAAAGGCGACAGGCAACAGCGTCTGTATTTGCAGTTGCCTAGTAAATGAGATTTCGATTATTTATCAAACTACACGTATTATCTGCAATATTTATTAAAACTTCTTGAACAACTGCATTGATAATACTAGTGTACAATGTTTTTACCGACAATTTTCAATAACTGTAACTAGTGTTCATATATTTTCTGTGTAGTAACAAATGAATCAAGTATAATCGCTAACCTTCCTGAATGAAGCCAACGGCATCAATAAAGTCAATCACTTTCACATTGTAAAGAACCTTTCTAATTTGGATCCATAAACATCATGTGATTCAACTGGCTAAGAATTCTTTATTCCTCTAAATTACCAAAGTCCATTTCAGACCCAACCATGCTTGACAATCCATAAATTGTGTACTTGACCCCCTCCTGTAAAAAGATTCGTTGGAAGTTTTGACTGAGTCCTCCAGTTCGGAAAGCAACATAGGGTGTATTCCATTCGTAAAACAACATTCTTTGATCACTCAAAGGCCTACTTAAGACAACATCTTTGCCAACGGAAAAATCAATTTCTAAATTCCAAACCCCAATACCCCCAACTTTTGACAATTTATAAATTGTGTGATTGACCCCCCCCCCCCCTGTAAAAACAAATCGTTGAAGTTTTAACTGAATCCTTCAACCGTAAAACAACATAGTGTGGTCGCTCCAACAATCTATATAAAATTTGCCAAGTGTCTCACAGAACCTAATATGATATGTAATCTATAACATTTGAAAAGCTTTTCATTTCTAAGAATTCTTTTGTGCCTGTTCAAAGAGTTCGATGCAAAAAGTTTTTTTATGCATTAATCTTTCATAGATGCATGTTGGACTTAGCACTTACGTGAATTGGATCAAAAAATTTTCTTACATACATGCTATCTAAATGGTTTTTAACCTGCGCACCCTCATTAGATCTTATTCAGGTAAGATTCTAATTCAGAAAATCTTTTCTCATATATATTACACTATAACCATATTTAACTTGGATGCATTTGTTTATGCATGATCAAATTATCAGACTGGGCGAAGCTTTTCTTACCAATATCACACTGAAAAAGTTTTTCATCTGTATGCACTCTTATATGACTAGTCAAAGTTGATGACCTAGCAAAAGTTTTCTTACATAAATCACACTGAAAATGTTTTTCACCTGTATGTATTAGTTTATAAATCACCAGAATGAGTGAAAAATGTCTTGCATATATCACACTGAAAATGTTTTTCACCTGTATATAGTCGCATATTATTATTAAAAACTTATTAACAATAAAAATTTTTATTAAAAAAATAAAAAAGAAAAAGTTTTTATACTGTATTTTGTCGTATTTTGGTATTAAATGTCTAAGAAAAAGAAAAATATGTATTAAAAATGTTAAAAAGAAAGTGTTTTTAAACTGTATTCATACGTTTATTCTTATTAAAATTGTCCGATTTAGTGAAAGTTTTATAACACATATCACACTGAAAAGGTTTTTCACTTTTATTAACTCGTTAATTTCTAGTCAAATAAACTAACTGAATAAACTATTTATTACATATATCACACTGAAATGGTTTTTCGCCATTATGCATTCGTTTATGTATAGTCAAATTTAGCGTCCGAGGAAACCCTATATTACATATATAACACTGAATTGGTTTTTCACCTTTATGTAGTCGTTTATGTCTAATCAAATTATACAGCTGAGTAAAAGTTTTCTTACATATGTCACACAGGATAGGAGTTTCATCACCAATACTGCAGATAGTTGAATTCGTTACTTCTAAAATTAGGGAATAGAATTAAATAAATTTCAATATGACAGCTAAAAGTAGTACTTAAACACATTATATGGAAAATCATTGGATGATTGGGATTAAAAGTTTAAAGGTTAAAAATTGGGATTTAAGATGGTTTTTGGGTATAAAAAAGGTTAAAAGACTGTCAAATGTGATATTTTTACATTTACGTGAAATGGCAGTTTTAAGCGGCCTAACAGGATAAGTAGAAAACATGGCGGACTCGTTTTGACTTTTTTGATCTATAATGAACTAGTAAGTCTGAAACCAATGTTTAAACCCATTTTTATATAGAAAAAATATATAAAGAATTTATTATTTTCAAGGGTTATAAAAGGACTTAAATTAAATTTGCAAGAAAAGAGACTATTATATTAAAAAAAAAACCTAAAATATTCAGTTTATTCGTAGGTCTATTAGATGAACTGCTCCATATTCAATGGATGTTTAACTTATTTAAATCTATACAAATTATGATTTAACTATGGTATGACGCTTGATACAATGTCCTTGTGGTGTGTGACCTTGTGCTGTAAATCTAATTATAAAATTTTCATTTTTATAACACAAATTTTTTTTGAGTTTATCAAAGTTAGATGACATTTAGAGGGACCAGGGAGAGACAGATACTTTAAAAGGGTGGCCAGTGTTTGTCGTCTTTTAAATTATCTTCAGCATATTTTAATTTGAAAACAGACTTTAAGCTCTAATCGTTATTTTGATCACATCAGGAATCCCCGCTTCCATGGAATTTCTTTTACGGATATCAAATCACGCCATAAACGTTCCAAGGACAATTTCCCTTGAACATTTCAACCTGCACAATAAACCTGAGCAACAGGCAGTACAACAAATAAAAATAATTGCGCATGACGAACCCCCTTAGCGTAAAATGTCCACATGATATTTCTCTCGCCAGTACTAAATCTACAAAAACCCACCTTAAGAGTAACTAGGTCCCCGAAACATAAGAATACTTCTCAATAAAAAATACCTAAAAAAGACAATGGGCAAATTTTATAACTTAATTTTGAAAAAATTGGAATAACAATCATTTGCGATGCATTACCATGCTTTAGTCTAACGATTGAGGGGCAGACGGATGGGTAGCCTCTCTTATATGTGGAATATTTCTTTGTCATTGACAGTTTTAATGTTTCTACTAACTTTTATTTGACACAATGGTTTTTGAAATTTAATTTCAATAGTTTTGCAAAAAAAGGCATGAAAATATAACCCTCTCTCTTCGTGGAACATTACCCCCTGAAAAAAAAATTCTCCCAGACAATACGGATAATATATAATAAAATTTAGAACAAGATTATTTATAATTTTTAGAATATAAAATATTTTCGCAATTGCCTTACTCGGACAGGACAACCTCAACGGCGCTTGGAAGAGAAAAACTACCATTTTTCTAAGAACGGTAGAATCATTTTGTGAAATTTATATTCTAACCCAGGCTAATCAGCATGATTACATATCTCCATAATAACAGGCTGCTGTAATTGTGTCGATAAGGTTGACCTATGATCTATTACTGAATATAGTCTGCATGTAAGTTTGATTTGCTACAAGAATCATAAGACAGTTAAACCAATATTCTGGTTAATTTTCACTGACTTTTGTAAAATTTGACAAACACTTCAGTTTTTTTGCTATTATTTTCTACAACCAAGGAGCTCTTTTTATGTATTTTAATACATTGTTATTATTTATAGTAAAACAATCTGAAAAGCTAAAATCGTACTAATTAATTAAAATCTACTTGTCTATTCTGCGTAATTTTATCAACCCCCCTCCTTTGGACTCCCAGTTTTAATCTCGTTTCATCTGATGTATATTTTCTAATATCTAACCATTTCCATTCTAAATCCATTAGTCTGTAGAGGAACTCTTCCTAAGTATCTGAATTTGTCTTTGTTTCAAATCTAGATTTTTAACGCATGTGTTCCAATCGGCCAGCCCTAGTCTTTTAGAGTTTTTACAAGTCCCTTGAATCCTCAGTCGGCAATTCTCCCAACGCATTTTGTGCTTTACGATTTAAGTTAGATTGGATTTTCGCTACCCAGTTTTATTCCGGCCTACCATTTAATTCAGTTTTGTTTCCGCAATTGGAGATATACAAATGTTAATCTTCGTTTTCCAACATTGGTTGAAGGATTACCGTATGCATTAAATCTATAAGAAATTATTGTTGGGGTGTTGTTGGGGTGTTGGGGTCATAGCTCTTCCTATGATTGTCAATTATTAGCCTCTTTTTCTCCGTTTCCCTGTCTTTCGTGTAATTCCGCTAAATCTACATTTAAAAATTTTAGTGTCTCCCGAACCAATGCTGAGGATATAAACAGTTAAATGCAAAATTACTAAAAAGTGTTGGATATACTTTAGATAAATATGAAAAAGTTACGTACTTAATAAAATAATACGATTAGAAATTTTAGGTAAAAGAGAAATAAAAAAATTAGAGATTGGGAAGCCATTGTATTATAAGTAGTCAAACGAAGTTCAAGTAATTTTATTATTAGTAAAGATGGTTGATTCAATGAAAATTTTTAAGAGGACTATACAATATCCAGTGTTTTTTTAAGAAAATTTAAAAAATTTGTAATAATAGAAGAAAAATATGTCTGCAAATCAAGAATAGAATACTGGAAGATAAAGGGATAAAAGTGGTCAAATATGGCTCTGAAATGTTGGTGATACCAATGAGTGAGTATGATGTGCTGGTATATTTCAGAGACATAGAAATTCTTTTGAGCACACGTCTGACTGACCATATTTCAATCACACAGCTGTACAAGAAATCTAGTTCTATCCTGATAACCCGGGCAGTCATAAGTGAAAGACTGAAATGGCTATGACATATTTTATGGATTAAAGATGACAGATTGCGAAAGATCATCCATTTCGGGCACCCATCTAGGGCCAAATAAATAGTATGTCTTCCCCTAATGGGGGGAGAAAAGATCGTAGGGATGGATTTAAAAGACATTAGAAAGGTAGGGGAGTTGACAGAGTGAACTCTTTAGTTATTTTGGATTTTGGATAATCAGTGGTAGGTCTCTTTGCCTCCGGTAACTTGGTTCTCCATTCAGTCGTAAGTAATAGCATGCAAGTTAAGAGTTTAATATTTTACTTTTTCTAATCAAATTCTAGTCATTGTTATCTTATTAAGTCGATGCTGGAACTCTTAATTTTTTAACTTGATCACTGATACATGTCGATCCAAATTTCTGAGAATCAGGCTCAAGTTTACCTAGTACCAAAATAATGGGAAAAACTGTTGTTGGACCATCTTCTAGCTTGTGAAACGAAACTGGGTCTGAAATGTCAACCTGCTTCTTAATGCCACTTGTAAAAGCATCTTCAGCTTCTAAAAACATAATTAAACTAGGTAAAAAAGAAGCTTTAAAAAAATTTATATAAATTTTAATAAAATAAAATTTATATAAATATTTATTACACAAAAAAAATTTCTTCTTATATAACACATTGTTCTTAAAAAAAAACCCATTTAATAGCAAATAAAAAAAGGGTACACAAACATTTAGACTGCACTATGGACCCTAGAACTGTATATGCCCAGTTGACTGCCGGACCCACGGGGCCTTGGCACCCGTGATCGTGTTGTGTTATCAATACCAACCGCAGGTTTACCCTCTCTGGGTTAAATTTTCATTATTCAGGCGCGGACAACTGGGAACTCCTAGCCCCGTGGGTACCTGCCTCCGTAGAGGGGGGGGCACCGTGAAATTAATTCTTAACTCTTAAACGAGAGAACTGGAACTTTCAATTTCCGATCAAACGATCTTCCTGCAAGGTTTATACGACCATCACCTTCCATCAAACCGTATATGCCCCTAAAGAATAACTTACAACCCGAGACCCCGGGATCTGCAGGCTGTGTCGACCCCAGAGACATTTATATATGATTCATTAATTATTTTTAAAAAGATAGATATTTTATTATTTTGAACGAATTTATTTGAAAAAAGGTCGTGTGAGGGCTAGCTGCACTAAGGTAAATTTTTAAATTTAAAATTGACATAGAACTTCAAATTTTTCATCAAATTCGCTCCTTCCAAAGCTTATAAAACCATCACTCCCATTAAAACCTTATATTCACCCGGAAAAGCGATTACAGACAGAGATTCGGGCTCAAGTTGGGTTTTTCGACAACGTTTTTTATATTATATAAGGAATTTGTTTAGAGTACTTACTCTCTAAAATGTCTGTGTTTTTTTGGGTGAGAAAGGAGACCATAGGGAGGGGGGGGTAAGAGTTTCCCACCAATCAAGTCGCTATTAAGTAAGACGATATAACGTTAAGGGTATAATCAAAATAGCCCCCATCAAATTTAAAACAACCACTACAATAAGAACAGTGAAGTATTCCGTGAAAGATTATCTGAGCTTTAAACTATCTATAAGAAAATGTGTTACTCAAAATTGTATGATCTAAATTTGAAAAAAAGAGTTCAGTGTGGGAGGATAGTTGGCCTCCAATCACTTCCTACCCTTAAGTCTTTCAATAAAACTATAAAGTTCAAATCAAACGAGCAGACTTCAATGTTTACACGACTACCCCATCAAAAAAAACTTAAACGTCTAAATTTATAAAATTAAAACTGAGACACAATTCTCTAGAGGCGCTGTTTCAAACCGCGACTTTTTTTTATATGAGCTTTTATATATATTTAAAATAAAATGTTATATGTGATGCAGTTTTTGACAATATTTAGTGGAGGTCGGGGATAGTTTACTTCCCATCACTTCTAAATCTTAATACTAGCACTAACACTTTCAATGTAAGATCACATGAGCCCCATCAAAAGTTTATAATACCACCCATTATATCTTAACGTATATATAAAAGTGTACAACATTGACCAGTGAACCCAGGCACGGGAAGTTCTTTTTCAACCAAGGAGTTCATTTTGTCTGATCGTTGATATGTTTTGAAAAAAAAATATATCTGAATATTATGATTCATTTTTTGAAAAAAGGGGGCGGGAGTATATTCCACCTCCTATAGCTATCGACTCTTAAAAATTAAAAAAGGACTTTAAATGTACAATAAAATGAGCCACTCCATAGTTTATACAACCATCCATTCAACATACACCTCATAGACTCCCAGAGACGAATTTTCAAGGCGTGCCGCCGGGCGCTGGTGACCTTTTTTGACCCCAGAGTTTTTTTTTATTTTATTTTATAAATATTTTTAACAAAATGGTTATAAAATAGTTTTGATTGTATGCATTTGAGGAAAATAAATCTTGAAGGGGCAGGGGACAAGTTGCACTCCAATCTCTTTTCATTCTTAAAATGGCACTAGAACTTCCGATTTCAATCTGAATCAGCCCCCACTAAGATTATAAGACCAAACTTTCAATATGAAGTGCCTCAGGACATAAATTTAAGCCTTATAACCATTACGATAGAAAATACTAAAAAATTGCCTCTGATAACAGTTCAGGGGGTCGTACAGAATCGCGAGTCAAGTGGGGATACGGTTTAAAGCTTATCTATACAGATAAGTTGTGTTGCGTGATGGACTTTGTCAAGACATGTAAAATCTATAAGAGAGCATGGAATCAAAAAGAGAAAGTAAAACTTGTCCCAACCAAAGATTATGCTAATTATTTGACTGTACAGGTTTAAAACGTGATAAAAATGATAGATCTTTGTAAGATTCTGAGAGTTAAGTATGCAAAAATTAATTTTGAAAATTATTGTTAAGAATATAAAACACATTAAATAAAAATTAGTGAAATTTAGGAGTAATACTGTATAACAATAAGGTTCGTCAACATTCACTTGCATAGGTCTTATTATTAATAAAGATGGTGTCTGTCATTAAATTATTAAAGCAGACTCGTCTCGACCTAAGAAAAATTTAAGAAAATTAAAAAAGTTTACAGATTCTTTTGGGCACCCGTCCGACTGATTGTATTTCAACCAGAAAGCTATAAGAAAATTTGGTTATATCCAGATCTAAATTATTTGGAAAAAATATTTGTTTCTTTTTCTTTTCATCAAATTTCAAATTTCTTGATTTCAAAGTTATTCAGTTGGTTTTTCTCAATGGAGGAGGATATAATACATAACTTTCTCTTTCGCTTGCTCTAAAATCTATCTCTTTTTCTGGGTACTTTTCTTCAAGCTTACATGTCTTTCAATTATATATTATAAAGTGAGAAATAAAGATAATATATCGAAGCTAAAAAAAAACTTATACATCAAATTCAAATTAATTTTCTATATAATAAGAACACCCCAAATGTTTGTGCCTGGGGGGGTTATAATGTTTCATTTATTCTTGAATTTTAATACAACATTACGAATCCTCGAATGATTTCGGGGTTTTTCATACCTAGTGTTCACCTCCTCCTAGACACGACCCTAGTTAATACTGAATAGTAATCATCTACCAGGTCTACCAATGGTGCTTTATTTCTGATGATATTCCCAGTTTCCCTTAGATTTTAACTTCAAGTGTCCGCATGACAGAAATATTTTTACCTTTTTTTTTACTTGATCCCTAGAAAAGTATATAAAATTTGAAGGTACAAACTTTTGACTATAACGATCAGACTGTAATGTGAGTAGTGCCAGACGCAAAAAGAAATCTGTACTTCTCTTGTCTTACAGCAGCTTGGTTCTGAATTTAGTCGTTAGCGTTAGTATTCAACCTAGACTTTAATATTTTACTTTTTAAAGTCAAATTTTAGGCATTTAGTTTATTAATTTTTTACCAGAAATCTGAAAGTTGTACCTTTATCAGTAAAAGATATAAAATCAAAGTCTTGAGACACATGTTCAAATTTACATGCTACTATAATGCTAGGAGAAGTGTCCATCGGACCATCTTAAAGTTTAGGACATAGAGAAGGGTCTGAACTGTCAACCTGCTCCTTAATGTCAAATGGCAAAGCATCATCAACTTCTAAAAACATAAATTAACAGGAATATAAAACAATTTCGACAAAATGTACATACATTTGGTCAGAAACGTGAGAAGGTATCGCAAATACTGTACGATCAGTGGATCAAATAGTTTAATGTCATGGTGGAGATGATTAATCTTATGATTGATATCATAAGATTATGATTGATATGATATGCTATATGATATCATATGATATCATATGATATGATATCATATGATATCATATGATATATGATATGATATCATATCATCTTATGATTGATATGATTGATATCAATCTTATGATGATAATTTTATGATTAATCGAGTAAATTTAGAGGATCTAGTAAATTTCCCGAAATCTAGTAAAAACTAGTAAAAAGTCATGACTTATAGTAAACAAAACTTTTTTTATTTTCCATGAATTCAGGGATAAAAATTATCGTAAACATATGACAAATTTACAATTTTTGCTTGTCTGTTTTATAATTTAGAATTTTGTTTGTCTGTCTCAGAGACAAACAAGCAGTCACCTATTTTCATAGACAGACCCTTCATTTCCAGCGTCTAAAGGTCGACAAAATCAACTTTCTGTGTATCAAATCTTACCAACTAAAAATGAAGCTATAATGACGCTTGGGTTTGTGATGATCGGGAATCTATTGGAATCAAAACAAAAGCCAACCACCCAGGGTGATCAGGTGAATCTCCTCAGTTGGAAAATTCTTCTTGAGTAAAAAGGAGCCTGCTGAGATATATATATATATATATATATATATATATATATATATATATATATATATATATATATATATATATATATATATATATATATATATATATATATATATATATATATATATATATATATATATATATATATATATATATATATCCAAAAAAAGGATTATTGAACTTGTAGGGTTTCCGGAATTTTCAATCATGCTATGAAAACGAAAGAAAAAGGAAAAGAGAAAAAAGAAGAAAACAGGAAAAAAGATTGGGAAAATCGTATTGATTATCTCATGATTATCTCATTGGGAAAACTCATGACTGGTAGACTGATTCCGACTCGCTTATGCCTGCCCGTCTTGATGAATTTTCTTAACGTTTTAAATATCTTTATCATGGTAATTCTTATTAACTTATTTATGGCAATAATTGTAATAATTTTTGCAATAATATTGTACTAATATTGTAATAAATTTTTGTAATCCTTGTCCGTTGTGCTTCTTACTTTTTAGAAAACACCATATCTCGGGACTCTTGCATAAAAATCTTCCCAATCAAATTGAAAAAGGGACTTATGATATAAAAAAAAATCATCGCAAGGTGAAAGCTAACCTATTAGTTTATAAACTTTGATAAGATGACATTAATCAAAAGAATTGCCATTTTAGGTAATTGAATTTCTGTTTCCATTGCCTAGTTTTGTTCAAACAAAAAAACTGACTCCTTCAAATTATTCAATTTTCAACTGACTATCTAATTAATAATCTTGTTACAAGTCAAAAATAGTCTTGGGCAATCCAGCATGAATACTAAGCCTACTTTTGAGAAAAAACTGAAAAAAGGGGTTGGTTTATATACTTGTGTAACACTGAAAATGATTAACCCTTGCCTTTCAATTCGCCCCCCCCGGACCGAGCCGATTTAGTGGCTCCTAGGTGTATGCTGGTAAGAGACGATTCGTTTACGCAATTAGTAAATTATATGTTAGCTATTTGTTAATATTTTATTTTTTGAAAAATCCTTACAATATAGAAAAAAAATCATTTATATACAAAAAATAGTAGGTTTGTATTTAAAAATATTAATAATTCAGTATTAAATCACCCAGAATACAAAATTATATGTATTATCTCAATATGAAGAATAAAAAAAGTCTTGCATGAAAATATTTATACATGACACTATTAGCCTATAGTGCAGTATAAAGTCAAACATACAACTTTTAATGTCTTGTTCTATTATAGAGCAGAATGTATAAAGTCATAGAGATGACTTTTTAATATCAAAGTGTATAATTCAACGCTAAAAAGAAATTCATAAGAATTACTTTTTTATTTTTCCTACGATTCACATTAGTTAACGCACGGGTAAGCCATTATCCAGTATAATCCCTCATATCTGTGTAAAGAAAACAAAAAAAAGTCATAGATATGAAATTTTAAATCTTACAGTTATAGATAAGCCTTAGAAAAGCCATACACACAACTTTTTATACACCATTTTATTGTAGAGCAGCCTAAATAAAGTCATACAACTAACTTTTTACACCTTGGATGTTTGTAATTATTTATTTCTATTTATAGAGAAAAGATGATCATAACCTCTAAATTTTTGAAAATCCAGCTGAGGCCAACAACAACCCCCTGATATGAAGAGGCCCTTTTCACTGAACTTCATAAGCACATGAGCCTCATAATAACAATAGTTTACAAAAAGACTGAATGTTCAATGGGGGTGAATATAAATTCAGCAGTTAATATTTATGAAAATTTTATTTATGTCATTTTAAATAGTATTCTGTTTTCAACTAGGCTTTGTGGAAAACATATTCTCTTAAACAGGCTAACAGGTGTCTGGGCTTTCTTTGATTCTAAGCTAAAGAGTCTGGGCTATCTAGTTCAAAAAAGGTTTGATTGATGAATGATATGAAATTTGAATGAAATTGAATTAAATTGACCATGATTTTATTTTATATATTTTCTTATTTCTATTTTAATTATTTTTTTCGAAGTTAATGTTTCCAATCGAAGATTTCTGTTATTTTTTTTTATTACTTAATTATAAAATCGCACCATTAAAAAAACACGACAGGAAAAGGTTTATATTTGGATTGTCTAATAAATGACGTTTAAATTTTAATAAATAAGTATTTTTGGAATATATTACTTTTGAACAACTTATTTATAAACTATTTATATTTTTGTAACTACTTTTCAATAACTAAAATAGTATTCATAGGTTCTTTATGTGGTTACAAAAATGAAATGCCTTTTGGGACCCTGCAAGGGCCTAAGATGCATTCAACCCCAGAAGTGATTTTTGAATTATTAAGGCATCAAATGACATTTACACTTTCATCTTTACAAAATTATATGATCCACTAGAAATTTACCAAAATTTTAGTGTTGTGAAACTGTACGGTGATTAATTTTCTCCGGCAACTAGTTTCGATAGATTGACTAATAGTGGAAATGGGAAGCGAGAATTTGTTATATAATATTGATAGTGTTTCTATAAATGTAGTTATGTGGATAGCTTTATAGAACTTAATCGTGCTTGGCCAATATCTTTGTTGCAGGTTCTCTTATTGTAATTGTCGTTCAGCGGTTCTACTTACTCTTTTGCTCCTTTTTCAACTACAAAAAACACAAAGCGCCTTTTCTATTATACTTTTCGTGGCTTCAATCAATCCCACAAAACAGCTGACTGGTAATTAAATGTTGGTTATCATGTTTTTTGTCGTTTTCAAGTAGTACCTTCTTGTTCTTATTTGTTCCAAGTTTAACTAAATTAGACTTCTTAAAAATATTTTTCTTTATCTGTGACATTAAGAGTCAATAAAATTATTTTATTCCGCAAAACTTTTTATATAGGACACTGCTTCTGTTATGTAGTTCCCTGAAAATTGCAACAACGTGAACCTACTAGATATAAACACGTAAATAAACTAGATAATTTTTTTTTATTTTAATACTATAGAAAATATTGACACTGCATAATTTTTCGAATTTTTCGAATGATTTTACGAACATTTTTCTAATGATTTTAGATATTTAAGGTGGTGGAAAAACCATTTGTTAAATGACAAAATAGGGTGGGGGGGGGGAATTCTTATAATCCCCTTTAATTTTATATGTTGTTGTTCATAATCTAAAGAAAAAGCCTTGACTCGATATTGGGTGTATATTTAGATGTTGTAGGGAGAGGGGGGGGAATTAAATGACCTTAAAATAAGGGAAAAAAATGTATAGTTATTTTTGTGAAGAAAACCCATCAACAAAATCTGGATTCGTAATTTATATAAAAATTCCTTTTAAATTTTTTCGGCAGTTATTTCATAAATGTCTAAAAAACATCTCGGTAAACTGATGTGACGTTTACCATAGTCTGCTTTTGATTAAAAAACGAACTGTCAACTTGGTTAGTATATCAACAGCCGAGCCAAACATAACAGTATTTTGTGGCCAAATTTTCAGTCAAAAATAACAATATTCTTTTTAGAGGGATTTTCTACAGCGACTGATATGCAGCCTGTGTTAATTTCTTTATTTATTGAACTACACATATTTACTACAATATTTATTAAAACTACTTAAAACTGCTTGATAATAAGTGTACAATATTCTTTGTACATACAATGTTCTTTGTACAATGTTCTTTGTTCTTTTGTACAATAAGTGTAAAATGTGACTTTCTGAAAAAAGATTCATTGCAAAACTAGCCAGTTGGATTGCACCTAGTTATTCACCTGGCTTCTTGTTTTTTCACTCAAAAGCCTACTTAAGACAACATCTTTGCCAACGGAAAAATGCATTTCTCAATTCCAAACCCAAATAGAGCCAACTTGTGACAATTGATAAATTGTGTGCTTGACCCCCCCCCCTGTAAAAAAATTTCGTGGAAGTTTTTACTGAATCCAACAATCTTTAAGCAACACAGTTGTTATTCCACTCGTACACCAAAATTATTTCTTACCTCAACGTAATTCTTAAGAAACCAAATTTTCCAACAGAAAAATACGTTTATCACGTCCAACTCCACCTCGCGACCCAGGTTTCTAATTTTGCCAGGTGGTGCTCCCCCCCCCTGCAAAAAAAATTGGTTGCAGTTTTTACTGACTACTTCAATCGTAAATCAACATAGGGTGGTCGCTCCAACAATTCATATGAAATTTGCAAAGTTTCTCACAGAACCTAATATGCTGTGTAATCTATAATATTTGAAAAGCTTTTTCACTTCTAAGAATTCTTTTGTGCTTATTCAAAGATCTTGATGCAGAAAGTTTTTTTTTTATACATAACACTTTCATATATGCATGTTGGAATTAGCACTTAAGCGACTTGGATCAAAAAATTTCTTGTATACAAGCAATCTAAAGGATTTTTAACCTCTGCGCACTCATTGGATCTTATTCAGGTAAGGTTATTATTAAGAAAATCTTTTCTCATATATATTACACTAAAAGCATGTTTTACTTGGATGAATTTGTGTATGCATGATCATACTATCAGACTGGGCAAAGCGTTTCTTACCTATACCACACTGAAAAAGTTTTTCACCTCCATGCAGTCGTATATGACTAGTCAAAGTTGATGACCTAGCAAAAGATTTCTTGCACATATTATACTGAAAAGGTTTTTCACCTGTATGTATTCGTTTATGCTTAGTCAAGTCACCCGAATGAGTGAAAAATTTCTTGCAAATATCACACTGAAAAGGTTTTTCACCTGTATGTAGTCGTTTATTTGTAGTCAAACTTTATGACACATAAAAAGTTTTATTACATATTTTACACTAAAAGGATTTTTAACCTGTATTCACTCTTTTATTTTTATTCAATCTTGATGACACAGAAAAAGTTTTATTAAATATTTTAAACAGAAAGGGTTTTTAAACAGTATTCACACGTGTATTTTTATTAAAATCAACCCAATTAGTGAAAGATTTCTCACACATATCACACTGGAAGGGTTTTTCACCAGTATGTAGTCGTTTATGATTAGTCAAAGATACCAACTGAGCAAAATTTTTATTGCATAAGTTACATTGAAAAGGTTTTTCAATATAATGTAGTCGTTTATGACTAGTCAAATTTGCCAACCGAACAAAACATGTATTACATATATCACAAAGAAAAGGTTTTTCACCTGTATGCACTCGTTTATGTCTAGTCAAATTTGCCAACTGAGCAAACGATTTATTACATATATCACACTGAAATGGTTTTTCACCTTTATGCACTCGTTTATGTCTAATCAAATGATCCAGCCGAGTAAAAGTTTTCTTACATATTTCACACTGGATAGGAGTTTCACCACCAATGCTGCAGATAGTTGAATTCGTTACTTCTAAAATTAGGGAATAAAATTAAATAAATTTCAATATGACGGCTAAAAGTAGTACTTAAACACATTATATGGAGAATCATTGGATGATTGGGATTAAAAGTTTAAAGGTTAAAAATTGGGATTTAAGAAGGTTTTTGGATATAAAAAAGGTTAAAAGACTGTCAAATGTGATATTTTTACATTTACGTGAAATGGCAGTTTTAAGCGGCCTAACAGGATAAGTAGAAAACATGGCGGAATCGTTTTGACTATTTTGATCTATAATGAACTAGTAAGTCTGAAATCAATTTTTTAACCCATTTTTATATCCAAAAACTATAGAAATAATTTATTATTTTAAATGTTTATAAAAGGAATTAAATTAAATTTGCAGGAAAAGCGACAATTATATTTAAAAAAAAAACAAAAAAATTCAGTTTATTCGTAATTCTATTATATGAATTGCTCCATATTCACTGGTTGTTTAACTTATTTAAAACAATACAAATCAGGATTTAGCTATGGTATGAGGCTTAATACAATTTCCTTGGGACTTGTGTGGACTGTAGATCTAATTACGAAATTTTCATTTTTATTACACAAATTTTGTTCGAGACCCTTGAGAGGGACCAGGAAGAGCCAGATAAAGTAAAAGGGTGGCCAGTGTTTATCGTTTTTTAAATTATCTTCAGAATATTTTAATTTGAAAACAATCTTTAAGATCTAATCGTTATTTTGATCACTTCAGAAATCCCCCCTTCCATAAAATTTTTTTTTACGGATATCAAATCACGCCAAAAAGTTTCCAAGGACAATTTCCCTGGAACATATCAACCTGCAAAATAAACCTGACAAACAGGAAGTAAAACAAATAAAAATAATTTCGCATGTCGAATTCCCTTAGCGTAAAATTTCCCCTGGATATTTCTCTCTCCAGGAACAAATCTACAAAAAACCACCCTAAGAATAAATCTTTCCCCGAAAAATGTGTATGTATGTCAATAAAAAATACTGAAAATAAACAACGGGCAAATTTTATAACTTAAAGACCTATCCCCAGTGGCTGTGGAGGGTTGGGTTATCTTCAAAGGTATAGTTTTATAACCTTTCAGCCTGGCGTTTTGTTTTTGTTCCTCTGGTTTTATCTAATTTTATCTACTTATTTTACTCTTTGTGCTGTCTGAATAACTGAGTGGAAATTTTGGCCTACAGAGTTGTATGTTTCTAGGTTGTACCATGATTTCATTTATCTAAATATTGAACATTTGCCACTACACAAGTTAGAATAGTGTTAATGAAGACGAGTGTTCAACTCCATTCTGGTTAAGCACACTGAGTTGATTTACCTTTCAAAGCCTTTGTAAATAAAATCCTGGAATGTGGTAGCATTTTAAGTATGAAAAGTCTTTTGTAGCATGCAAAATAGTTTTGTAGCTTATTCTCTTTTGACCATGATAAAATTTGCCTTTGCAGGCAGCCATTTTTCGAAAAGCCTGTGCAGCCAAATTAGTCTCTTTTAATTTTGTTTAAGGGGACAGAGGACAGAGTAAAATATATTTCTAAGGTTGTCACAACAAACTAAACAATCAGATTTATAGTTGTGTGTCTTCTGACAGATTCTTGGGCTAATAATTTGATTGTTTTTAAGTGCTTATAAATTGTCAATCCTCCATGTGCCGTGAAAGGAAATAAATTGTCTTTTTTCTTTTTATTATAAATGTAATCCCTTTGGAAGGCTTGGACACAATTAAGAAGAAACAATTGACATTGGAAATTAGCTCAGAATATGGGATTTAAGCATTCTTTTTATAGACCAAGCTACAAGGTTTTCTTTTTTTATTGCATCTTATTTAAATTCATTAAAAATAATCCAAAATTTAATTGTGAATTTTAGTTGCATATTTCAATAAAAACTTCTGGATTTTCACTTTTCAGTGACTCTTGCTGTTCTTTATTTACGGCTTGTTAGTACGAGCTGTTTTACCTAAGGCTCGCTTAAATGTGAAGGCAGGAGGAAAGAAATCAGATTATTTTTAGGGTCATAATTTCCACGGTTATAAATTTAACCTGGGCTGTAAACTTAAACCCCAGGAATTTTTATTCTAATTACCCCTTATTTTTGGGTAAAATTTATTCCATAATAAATCCCCCCCCCCCAAAAAAAAAATCTGTAAACTTTTTATAAGCAAATACTATAAGTAAAAAAATGAAACTTTTAAACAAACAGCCATGTTACACTGGGCTGTAGACGTTCAGGTTATCCCTAAGTGCTATTCATCTCTGATTAACAGAGTTGTTTTGTTACTTAAAAAGGTCAAAAAAAAATTTAATATTACTTTTTGTTATTACTCTCTGTATATTTTAAAACAGTTGTTAGATAAGATTACCACATGGGAGAAAAATAAGCGCGCCTCCTATATATTCATTGTGACAAAAAAAAATAATTTGAATAACAAAATAATAGAATAACGAAAATAAAAAAAATAATTGGAATAACAAAAATAATTGGAAGAATTGGTTAAATTGGAATAACAATCATTTGCGATGCATTAAAATGCTTTAGTCTAACGATTGAGGGTCAGTCGAATGAGTAGCCTCTATTATATGTGGAATATTACTTTGTCATTTATTGTTTTAATGTTGCTCCTAAATTTTATTTGACACAATAGGTTTTAAAATTTTATTTCCATAGTTTTGCTAAAAAGGCCTGAAAATATCCCCCTCCCCCTCGTCGTGGACCCGTGGCCCCGGACAGTGAAAATTGCTACCATAAAATACTTATAAGATCTTCTAAAATTGAGCACATGATTCTTAAGCCGTTTTAGCAGCTAAAATAGTTTTGCCAATGCCTTACTCGGACAAAACCAAATCAACGACGCTCAGAAGATTACTATTTTTATAAGAACGGTAAAAAATTTCTTTGAAATTCATATTCTAACCCAGGCTAATCAGCATGAGTACTTATCTCCATTATAACATACAACTGTTATTGTTTCGATACGGTTGACCTATGATCTATTAGTGACACTAGTCTGCACGTAAGTTTGATCGGCTACAAGAATCAACAGCCAATTAAACCAACCTTCTGGTCAATTTTCACTGACCTTTGTAAGATTTTGTAACCAGCTCAGTTTTTTTTTGCTATTATCAGCTAAAACCCAAGATATTGTTTAATGTATTTTCCTCTATTGGGATTATTTCTAGTAAAACACTCTGGGAAGCTAAAATCGTACTAATTAATTAAAAACTACTTTTCTCTTCTGCGTAATGGTATCAACCCCCTACTTTTGCCTCCCAGTTTTAATCTCGTTTCATCTGATGTATATTTTATAATATCTAACCATTCCTATTCTAAATCCATTAATCTGAATAGGAACTCTTACGAAGTATCTGAAGTTGTTTCTATTTCAAAAATAGATTTTTAAAGCATGTGTTCAAAACGAAACTCAAATCGGCCAGCCCTAGTCTTTTAGAGTTTTTACAAGTCCATTGAATCCTCAGTCGACAATTCTCCAATCACATTTTGTGCTTTACGATTTAAGTTAGATTTGATTTTCGCTACCCAGTTTTATTCCGGCCTATCGGTTAATTCAGTTTTTTTTTTCCGCGATCTTTGTTTTCCAACATTGGTTGAAGGATTACTGTATGCATCGAATCTATAAGAAATTATTGTTGAGGTGCTTGGAAGCTCTTCCTATGATTGTAAATTATTAGCCTCTTTTCATCAGTTTCCCTGCCTTTCGTTTAATTTTGAAAAATCAACATTTTAAAATATTAGTGTCCCCCGAACCAATGCTGAGGATATAAACAGTTAAATGACAAAGGAATAAAGATCGTTGAGCAAAGTTTAGATAAATATGAAAAAATGACAAACTTAATAAAATAATAAGATTAGAAATTGGAGTTAAAATAGAAATAAAAGATTAGAGATTGGGAAGCCATTGTTATTATAAGTGGTCAAGTGAAGTTCAAGTAAGTTTATTATTAGTAAAGGTGGTGGATGCAACGAAAATATTTAAGAAGACTAGGCAATGCCCAGGGTGTTTTTAAGAAAATTTAAAAATTTGGAAGAATAGAAGAAAAAAAATGTCTGCAAATAAAGAATAGAAGACTGGAAGCTAAAGGGATAACAGTGGTCAAATATGTCTCTGAAAAGTGTGCGGTACCAAAGAGGGAGGAGAATCTGCTTGTATGTTTCAGGAAAATACAAATTCTTTTGAGCACCCTTCAGACTGACCGTATATTAACCACAAAACTGCAAAAGAAATCTAGTTCCATCCTGATAACCCGGGCTGTAATAAGTGAAAGACTGAGATGGACATGACATATTTTATGGATGAAAGATCACAGATTGCAAAAGATCGTCCATTTCGGGCAACAATCTAGGGCCAAACAAATAGTATGTCGTCCCCTAATCGGGGGGGGGGGGTGCCGGGGGGAATGAGGGAATTAAAGGAACTTATAAAGTTCGGAGAGTGGACAGAGGGAACTCGTTAGTTTGTTTGGATTGTGGAGTTTCATTGGGAGGTATCTTTTCCTCCGGTAGCTTGGTTCTGCATTCAGTCGTAAATAATAGCACGCAAGTTAAGAGATTAATATTTTACTTTTTCTAGTCAAATTCTAATCATTGTTATCTTATTAAGTCGATGCTGGAACTCTTAATTTTTTAACTTGATCACTGATAGATGTCGAGCCAAATTTCTGAGACTCAGGTTCAAGTTTACATGGTACCAAAATGCTGGGAAAAGTTGTCGTCGGACCATCTTCTAGTTTGGGAAACGAAAAAGGGTCTGAAATGTCAACCTGCTTCTTACTGTCACTTGGTAAAGCATCTTCAACTTCTAAAAACATAATTAAAAGAGATGTAAAAGAAGCTTGACAACAATGTCTATACATTTCACGAAAAGAAAATTCAGATAAAGATGTAGTACCGAAAAAGAAGTTATGCGTATAGAACACCTTCTTCTTTAAAAAAAACTATTTGATTATTCAATCAAATACGGTTTCACCCAAAATTATACGGCTCAATGTCCCCTCTAACCGTATATGTTCTGTGCCCGCCCCTACCCACCTTGCCCCAGAGCTAGGGGGGTGTTATTAACCCGGAAAGCAATTTGACATAATATGTTGTATATTTTGAAAACAATGGCTATTTCAAATTTGCGCTCAGATCAAAGGTGGTAACATCCACAGGCAAGGGGGGGGGGTGCCTGCATAGTCAGGTGAGAATATGAAAAGAGGTAAAGGGACAGGTAAGGGTACTAAAAGATTATATTACATCAAGGTTTATGAATCCATCAAATTATATCAAAACTTATATTCCCCTGGAGAATAGATTACCTTCCTGGACCCCGGGAGGGGCAGGCTGTGTCAACCCCAAAGACATTGCTATATGATCCATGAAATATTTTGAAAAGAAAGGATATTTCAAAATTTTGATCGAATTTATTTGAAAAAAAATGATTGGGAGGGCTAGCTGCCATACGATCAATTTTGACATTTAAAATGGAACTAGAACTTTAAATTTTTAATCAAAAGAGCTCCCTCTAAAGATTATACAACCACCCCTCCCATAAAAACCTTATAGGCCCCCGGAGAATAGCTTATAACACGTGCGTCAGTATCCAGATGTGTGTATCGACCCCGAAATTTTTGTCCGCTTAGCTGTTTCATAGTTTTACAAAAACGAATAACTTAAAAGCTTCGGCCGGAGTTATTTGTCGACCAGTAACCGTAGGGGGGGGGTACTAACTGGCCTCCAATCACTAATAGAATCAGACACACAAACAGATAAAGACAGGCACTTTAGATATACAAAGCAACAAAGACAAATTCTTGGACTTGCAAACATCAACTCAGATCAATTTTTTCATTTATGATAACAAGTTTTCTGTAAAAAATAGCAAGTTAACAACTTTTTCGTCTATGATAATAAGTTTTCTTTCAAAGATACCATATTTTTCTTGAAGTAACACTAACAAATTTTCTCATCGAAGTAACAATTTTCCGTCAGTCATAACAAGTTTTCTGTAAGAAGTAGCAAGTTTTTTGTAAGAAGTAGCAAGTTTTCTGTAAGAAGTAGCAAGTTTTATGTCAAATATACCAAATTATTCTTAGAAGTAACAACTCTTTCGTCTATGATAATAAGTTTTCTGTCAAAGATACCATATTTTTCTTAGAAGTAACACTAACAAATTTTCTCATCGAAGTAACAATTTTTCGACACTGATAACAAGTTTTCTGTTAGAAGTAGCAAGTTTTCTGCCAAAGAGACCAAATTTTTCTTAGAAGTAACAATTTCTTCGTTTATGATTACAAGTTTTCTGTCAGAAGTAGCAATTTTTCCTTAACACTAAAAAATGTTCTTCTCGAAGTAGCAACTTTTACCTTAATACTACCAAACTTTTACTTAACGCTATCAAATTTCTCTTAGAAATAACAATTTTTCATCAGTGATAATAAGTTTTCTATAAATAGTAATAAGTTTTATGCCAAAGATACCAACTTTTTCTTAGAAGTAAAAACTTTTTCGTTTATGCTAACAAGTTTTCTGTCAGAAGAATCAAGTTTTCCTTAACACTAAAAAATGTTCTTCTCGAAGTAACAACTTTTTCCTCAATATCATTAAACTTCTACTTAAAACTGTCAAATTTCTCTTAGAAGTAACAATTTTTCATCAGTGATAATAAGTTTTCTATAAAAAGTAACAAGTTTTCTACCAAAGAGACCAATTTTTTCTTAGAAGTAACAACTTTTTTGTTTTATGATAACAAGTTTTCTGTCAGAAGTATCAAGTTTTCCTTCACTATAACAAATTTTCTCTTCCAAGTAACAACTTTTTCCTCAATACCAACAAACTTCTACTTAAAACTATCAAATATCTCTTCAAGTAACAATTTTTTCGTCAGTGATAACAAGTTTTCTGTAAGAAATATCAAGTTCCCTGTCAAAGATACCAAATTCTTCTTAGAAATAACAATTTCTTCGTTTATGATAACAAGTTTTCTGTTAGAAGTAACAATTTTTCCTTAACACTAAATAATTTTCTGCTCGACGTAACAAATTTTACCTTAATACTAACAAACTTTTACTTAACACTATCAAATTTCTCTTAGAAGTAAAAATTTTTCGGCAGTGATAGCATGTCTTCTGTAAGATATAGCAATATTTCTACCAAAGATACCAGATGTTTCTTAGAAGTAACAATTTTTTTTTATAATAACAATTTTGTGTGAGAAGTAGCAAGTTTTCCTTAACACTAACAAATTTTCTCTTCGAAGTAACAACTTTTTCCTCTATACTAACAAATTTTTACTTAATATTATAAAATTTTTCTTAGAAGTATAGTTTTTTTCCGTTAATGATAAAAAGTTTTCTGTCAGAAGTAGCAAGTTTTCCTTAACAATAGCAAATTTTCTCATCAAAGTAACAATTTTTCCTTAACACTAACAGAGTTTTAGTTACAACTATCAAATTTATCTTAGAAGTACCAATTTTTCGTCAGTGATAACAAGTTTTCTGTAAGAAGTAGCAAGTTTTCTCCCAAAGATTCCAAATTTTTCTAAGAAGTAGCAATTTTAAGTTTATGATAACAAGTTTTCTGTCAGAAGTATCAAGTTTTCCTTCACTATAACAAATTTTCTCTTCGAAGTAACAACTTTGTCCTCAATACTGTCAAACTTCTACTTAAAACAATGAAATATCTCTTAGAAGTAAAAATTTTTTCGTCAGTGATAAAAAGTTTCCCGTACGAAGTAGCAAGTGTCATGTCAAGGATACCAAATTTTCTTAGAAATAACATTTTCTTCGTTTATGATACAAGTTTTCTGTTAGAAGTAGCAATTGTTCCTTAACACTAAAAAATTTTCTCCTCGAAGTAACAACTTTTAAATTAATACTAACAAACTTTTCTTAACACTATCAAATTTCTCTTAGAAGTAACAATTTTTTTGTCAGTGATAACACGTTTTCTGTAAAAAGTAGCAAGTTTTCTACCAAAGATACCAAATTTTTCATAGAAGTAACAATTTTGTGATTGTGATAACAACTTTTCTGACAGAACTAGCAAGTTTTCCTTAACACTAACATATTCTCTCATCGAAGTAGCAACATTCTTCCTTAATACTAACAAACTTTGACTTAACATTAAATTTCTCCTAGAAATAACAAGTATTTTCTTAACAGTAAAAATTTTTTTTAATAACTCCAACTTATCCGTCCAAGATAACAAATTTACTTTAAAAGTAACAATCAAATTTTTCTTATAAAGTTAGGTTTTATTCATTTTTAAGGTTAATTTAGGCTAGGTTACGCACGCGCGCTCAATACCAACAAACTTCTACTTAAAACTATCAAATATCTCTTAGAAGTAACAATTTTTCATCAGTGATAATAAGTTTTCTATAAAAAGTAGCAAGTTTTCTACCAAAGACACCATTTTTTTCTTAGAAGTAACAACTTTTTCGTTTATGATAACAAGTTTTCTGTCAGAAGTATCAAGTTTCCTTTATCACTAAAAAATTTTCTCTTCGAAGTAACGAAGTAACGAAGTAACAATTTTTTCGTCAGTGATAACAAGTTTTCTGTAAGAAGTAGCAAGTTCCCTGTCAAAGATACCAAATTTTTATTAGAAATAACAATTTCTTCGTTTATGATAACATGTTTTCTCTTAGAAGTAGCAATTTTTCCTTAACACTAAAAAATTTTCTCATCGAAGTAACAACTTTTACCGTAATACTAACAAACTTTTACTAACAAACTTTTACTTTGGTATCTTTGACAGAAAACTTGTTAGTTCTAGCATAAAATTTGTTATCACTGACGAAAAATTGCTACTTCTAAGAAAAATTTGATAGTTGTTACCAAAACTCTGTTTATGTTAAGGAAAAAATTGTTACTTTGATGAGAAAATTTGTTAGTGTTAAGGAAAACTTGCTACTTTTGACAGAAAACTTTTTATCATGAACGGAAAAAAAATTTATTTCTAAGAAAAATTTGATAACGTTAAGTAAAAGTTTTTTAGTATTAAGGTAAAAGTTGCTACTTTGAGAAGAAAATTTTTTTTGTTGTGGAAAACTTGCTACTTCTGACAGAAAACTTGCTATCATAAACAAAAAAATGTTACTTTTAAGAAAAATCTGGTATCTTTGTTAGATAACTTGCTACTTCTTACAGAAAACTTGTTATAACTGACGAAAAATTGCTACTTCTAAGAAAAATTTGATAGTTGTTACCAAAACTCTGTTAGTGTTAAGGAAAAAATTGTTACTTTGATGAGAAAATTTGTTAGTGTTAAGGAAAACTTGCTACTTTTGACAGAAAACTTTTTATCATGAACGGAAAAAAATTAAAGTTATAAGAAAAATTCGATAGCTTTAAGTAAAAGTTTGTTAGTTTTAAGGTAAAAGTTGCTACTTTGAGAAGAACGTTTTTTTGTTTTAAGGAAAACTTGCCACTTCTGACAGAAAACTTGTTATCATAAACAAAAAAATTGTTACTTCTAAGAAAAATCTGGTATCTTTGACAGAAAACTTGTTAGTTCTAACAGAAAATTTTTTATCACTGACTAAAAATTGTTACTTCTAAGAGAAATTTGATAGTTATAACTAAAACTCTGTTAGTGTTAAGGAAAAAATTATTACTTTGATGACAAAATTTGTTAGTGTTAAGGAAAACATGCTACTTTTAACAGAAAACGTTTTTTCATGAACGGAAAAAAATTATGCTTCTAAGAAAAATTTGATAGTTTTAAGTAGAAGTTTGTTAGTGTTAATGGAAAATGTTGATACTTCGATGAGAAAATGTGTTAGTGTTAAGGAAATCTTGCTACTTCTGTCAAAAAACTTGTTATCATAATGAAAAATTGTTACTTCTAAGAAAAATTTGGTATTATTGACAGAAAACTTATTACTTCTAACAGATAAATTGTTATCATTCTAACAAATTTTACATATATTAAATGTGAAATTTTTATGTTTTAAGTATGTTTTATCTCATTCGAATGCATGTAGAAAAAAGTCGAAAAAATATCACGTTAAAAAAATAAAAAAAAAGTTAAAAAAACTTAAAAAAAGTATAAAAATGAGGGGGGATGGGGCCCAAAAAGTTGTAGGGTGGGTGGTGGGCCCTTCTATGTCTCAAGCACGCAAAAAAGTAAAAAAAAACAGGGGGAAGGGCCTAAAAAGTTGGGGGGGGGGGCTTAGGGGTTAGGGTTTGGGACCTCACAACACTGTTCAAATGGAACTTGTGTATTATAACTACCACAGAGTTTCACCCCAAATCATCTTCTAAAATGTCTCAAACTATTTCACCTAAATAATCTCTGACCAAACTGACGAAAAATTGACGAAAAATGATCACTGACGAAAAATTGTTACTTCTAAGAGAAATTTGATAGTGTTAAGTAAAAGTTTGTTAGTATTAAGGTAAAAGTTGTTACTTCAAGGAGAAAATTTTTTAGTGTTAAGGAAAAATTGCTACTACTAACAGAAAACTTGTTATCATAAACGAAGAAATTGTTATTTCTAATAAAAATTTGGTATCGTTGACAGGGAACTTGCTACCTCTTACATAAAACTTGTCATCACTGACGAAAAAATTGCTACTTATAAGAGATATTTGATAGTTTTAAGTAGAAGTCTGTTGGTATTGATGAAAAAGTCGTTACTTCGAAGAGAAAATTTTTTAGTGTTAAAGAAAACTTGATACTTCTGACAGAAAAATATTGTTATCATAAACGAAAAAGTTGTTACTTCTAAGAAAGAATTGGTCTCTTTGGTAGAAAACTTGTAATTTTTATAGAAAACTTATTATCACTGATGAAAAATTTTTACTTCTAAGAGATATTTGATAGTTTTAATTAGAAGTTTTGTTGGTATTGAGGAAAAAGTTATTACCTCGACAAGAACATTTTTTTGTGTTAAGGAAAACTTGCTACTTTTGACAGAAAACTTGTTATCATAATGAAAAATTGTTACTTCTAAGAAAAATTTGGTATCGTTGACAGAAAACTTATTACTTCTAACAGATAAATTGTCATCATTCTAACAAATTGTGCAAATATTAAATGTGAATTTTTTATGTTTTAATTATGTTTTATTTCATTCGAAGACATGTGAAAAAAGTTGAAAAAATATTATATTAAAAAAATAAAAAATAAACTTAAAAAACTTAAAAAAAAGTGTAAAAAAATGGGGGGGAGGGGGCCCAAAAAGTTGTAGGGAGGGGGATGGGCCCTTCTTTGTCTCAAGCACGCAAAAAAATGGGGGAGGGGCCTAAAAAGTTGGGGGGGCCTTGGGGTTGGGGTATGGGACCTCACAACACTGTTCAAATGGAACTAAATCGTGTACTATAACGACAACAGATGTTTCACCCCAAATCATCTTCTAAAATGTCACAAAATGTTTCGTCTAAATCATCTTCTAAAATGTCTCAAACGGTTTCACCCAAATCTTCTTCTAAAATGTCTCGAACAGTTTCGCCTAAATCATCTTCTAAAATGTCTCAAACTGTTTCGCCCAAATAATTCCCTAAAAGTAATTTCTGCGTGTACCATTTTGTCGGCATCCCTGCGCTGTCACATTTGAAATTCCTAGGAAACTCTTTCCCGCATAAAATATATTCAATCTGTCTTCATCTAATAGGTGTTCCTAGCTACACTATTAAGGTTTCGTTAGAATATTAATGCCAGAATTTATCACTAAGCCTAATGACCAGAGAAGCCATATTTAAAAATAGAATATTAATTTATCTCTGTCACTAAAGACCATTTATCCCTCAGACCTAAAGATCAAAGAAGCCATATTGTTTCTTAATTCCCCTTCGTTGATCAATAATTCCCCGCCGATTATGCAAATCAATTTCTCAGAAATCTAGTTCCCCTCGGTGTCATTGACCCGTTAGTGGATCAATAATCCATGAATAAATTATATCCTGTCAGCGTTAGACTCGATTATAGATGGCATCACAGTGTTCGTACAGTGCTGGTACCCCCTTCCCTACTCACCCATTTTGTTCATCATACTTGAAAAGCCCGATAATTATATTTTTGAAGATGATAAACCCCCGCAGCCCCCGGAGCAAGGGTTGTAAGCTATGCTTTGGGGGCATATAAGGCTTTTATGAGAAGGGTGCTCGTACAAACTTTGGAAGGGGCTCATTGGATTGTGAATCAGAAGTTCTGGGGCCCTTTTTAATAGTCAAAGTGATTGAAAGGCAACTTCTCCTCCCCCCCGCTTCACGGTCTAGTTTCTCCAAATGCATCTGAAAGAAATTTTGAGACAGACACTTGTTCAAAAACAGTCCAAAAATCACTTAATAAAGCCTATGGGGTTGACACACACCCCCAGAGTCCGCGAAAAGGGTTATAAGTTATACCCAGGGAGCATATAAATGGAGGAGGTGGTTGTGTGAAGTTTAAAGGAGGTTAATTTGATTGGAAATTAAAGGTTCTAGATCCTTTTTAAGAGTCAAAATTGATAGAGGGCAAATAGGCCCCCTTTACTACCTAACACTCTTTTCCCCAAACTTATCAGATCAAAATTGTGATATAGCCATCTTTTTCACAATAGTCTAAAAAGCATATAACAATGCATTCAGAGTGAACACAAACCTTCGGTGCCAGAACCCAAAACGAACAGATTTTTACAATAAATAACGGAGTTAAACTCAAAACGAGCAAACATTAATATGAGTAGGGCTGACAGCCCCCATGCCTTCTCAAGACCCGGACATGATTTCCAATTTACTGAAGAAAAAACAATTGGCCAAGGATTGTCAATTTACTATACCAATACTGACATATATTCCTTACACTTTCAATATCTTTTTATTTATCAAAGTCGGAAAAGCGAAAACATTTAAGATGTATTTTGTTTTCAGTAAAGTGCAAACTATTTTTTGTCTTGAGAAGCCTTGGGGGCCGTCATCCGTATTCATGTTGATTTGTGTTGGTTTTGAGTTTGACTCGGTTATTTCTTATAATTTATGTTCGTTTTCGATTTTATTTACTTATTGATGGGTATTTGTGGCAGTTTTAGGCTTGGAAGATTACTTGACTTTATTCCTGCTCATTTTTGGTTTAATGGAACTCTTTACATTTCAATTAAAAAAAAATTTGTAGGAAAATTTTTAGTTTTATTTTATTAATAATCAGAATGGCTGAAATTAGGATTAGCTAAATCTTAGAATTAGTGAAATATCATTGTGAGTTGGTCTTAAACAACTAAATTATATTTAGCTGCAATTAATTTAAACAGTAAGACCTTCAGCCAAAGTTTTTTTTAAGGCAATCAGTATATATATATATATATATATATATATATATATATATATATATATATATATATATATATATATATATATATATATATATATATATATATATATATATATATATATATATATATATATATATATATATATATATATATATATATATATATATATATATATACGTATATATATATATATATATATATATATATATATATATATATATATATATATATATATATATATATATATATATATATATATATATATATATATATATATATATATATATATTGGGAAAACTATTGTTAGGCACCACGGTTAGGCACCAGGTTAGCCTACGTATGAGTGCGTATGTAGGCTAACCTAGCCTAACCTAACTTAATCTAGTCTAACCTAACCATTCACCTAACTTTTTGCCTGTCTCTCACCTAACCTAACCTAAGTGAAGCGTACGTAGGATAACCTAACCTAACTTAACCTAATCTAACCTAATTTAATCTAGCCTAACCTAACCTAACCATACTCGCCGGAAAATGCTAGGTTAACTTATCATGAGCGCTCAGGATAAGTTAACCTAACCTAACTTAAACAATGAGAAATGTTTCTATTTATTAATACTTATTTATACCTAACCTATTGTTTTGGAGATTAGATGAACAAGTTTGAATGATTTTCTTTAATAGTAGAACGAGTCACTCATTTTCTAATTTAAAAATTTCAATGGTAAATCCATAAGACAAAGGAGGTAAAATTTAAAATTAGAACAGAACTTTAAATTTTTCATCTCTTTGAGAAAAAAAACAGAACTGAAGTGGAACCTTTTTATTTTCCTTGAAAAATTAGAATAGAACTTGAACATTTTGTGCTTCATTGAGTAAATGTGTGTGTAAGTTTTTGTGTGTGTGAGTAGGTTTTTGTGTATGTGTAAGTTTTTGTGTGTGTGAGTAAGTTTTTGTGTGTGTGTAAGTTTTTATGTGAGTGTGTAAGTTTTTATGTGTGTGTAAGTTTTTGTGTGAGTGTGTAATTTTATGTGTGTGTGTAAGTTTTTGTGTGTGCCCATTTTGAAGTTGGAAAATATTTATATTATTTGGAAAAATAGAAATTATCAATAACTAATTTCTTTTTCATTGAGAAAATTCAGAATTGAACTTTAACTTTTCTTCCCTTCGTTGAGAAAATTAAACAATCAACTAGAACTTTTTATCTTCCGGGAAAATATTCATAAATATGCTATAGCTTTTTTTATCTACTAATAAAAAATATAGAAATTGTAAAATTGGTTTAAGAAGGATATTAAGAAAGGAACTTGTTCTGAAAAGATATAATAAAGCCTTATGAAAAGTATTGCTTGATCTTGGGGTGTGCAAAAAGTCATAAAGTCGTTATGGTGAAGAAGATAACTACTTCAACTTGTAAAAATGGTTTAAGAAGGACATTAAGAAAAAAAATTGTTCTGAAAAGATATAATAAAGCCTTTTGGAAAGTATTGCTTGATGTTTGGGTGTGCAAAAAGTCGTAAAGTAAGGTCGTGGTAAAAAAGATAAGTACTTCAACTAGTAAATTGGTTTAGGAAGAAAATTAAGTGAAGAACTTGTTCTGAAAGGATATAATAAAGCCCTTTGAAAAGTATTTCTTAGTGTTGGGTTATTCGAAAAGCCTTATAGCAAATTTGTGGGGGAAAAGAGGAGTACTTCAACTTGTAAAATTGGTTTAGGAAGGACATTACGTAAAGAACTTGTTCTGAAAGGGCATAATAAAGCCGTTTGAAAAGTATTGCTTGATGTTGGGGTATGCAAAAAGTCGTAAAGTAAAGCTGTGGTGAAAAAGATAAGTACTTCAACTTGTAAAATTGGTTTAGGAAGGACATTAAGAAAATAATTTGTTCTGAAATGCCTTTGAAAAGTATTGCTTGGAGTTGAGGCATCCAAAAAAGCTGTAAAGTAAAGTTGTGGGTGAAACGGATGGGTACTTCAAGTTGGAAAATGGGTTTATGAGGGAACATTAAGAAAAGAACTTGCTCTAAAATGCCTTTTGAAAAGTGTTCTTTTGTTTTGATGTACCCAAAAAGCTCTAAACTAAATTTTAGGTGAAAAAAGATAAGTGCTTCAACTTTTAGAATGGGTTTAGGAAGGACATTAATGAAGTAACCTACTCTGAAATGTCTTTTGAAAAGCATTGCTTCGGGAATAGGTATCCAAAATGCTGTAAAGTATAGTTGTGTGTGAAACGGAAAGGTACTTCAAGTTGGAAAATGGGTTTAGAAGGGACATTAAGAAAGGAACTTGCTCTGAAATAAAGTTTTTGTGTGTGTGAGTAGGATTGTGTGTGTGTGTGTGTAAGTTTTTGTGTGTGTGAGTAGGTTTTTGTATGTGTATAAGTTTTTGTGTGTGTGTGTAAGTTTTTGTGTGTGTGTAAGTTTGTGTGTGTGTTCATTTTGAAGTTGGAAAATATTTATATTATTTGGAAAAAATAGAAATGATCAATAACTAATTTCTTTTTCATTGAGAAAATTCAGAATAGAACTAGAACTTTTCTTCACTTCTTTGAGAAAATTAAACATTGAACTAAAACTTTTTATCTTCCGGGAAAATATTCACAAGTATGCTATAGCTTTTTCTATCTACTAAGAAAAAATTTAGAATTTGTAAAATTGGTTGAAGAAGAATATTAAGAAAGGAACTTGTTCTGAAAAGATATAATAAAGCCTTTTGAAAAGTATTGCTTGATTTTGGGGTGTGCATAAAGTTGTAAAGTAAAGTTGTGGTGAAGAAGATAACTACTTCAACTTGTAAAAATGGTTTAAGAAGGAATTTAAGAAAAAAACATGTTCTGAAAAGATATAATAAAGCCTTTTGGAAAGTATTGCTTGATGTTTGGGTGTGCAAAAAAGTCGTAAAGTACAGTTGTGGGGAAAAAGATAAGTAATTCAACTTGTAAATGGGTTTAGGAAGAAAATTACATGAAGAACTTGCTCTGAAAGGAAATAATAAAGCCTTTTGAAAAGTTTTACCTGGTTTGGGATTATTGGAAACGCCTTATAGTACAGTTGTTAGGGAAAAAATTAATAATTCAACTTGTAAAATTGGCTTGTGGATTAAAATACGTAAATAGATTATTCTGAAATTTTATAATAAAAGCTTTTTATAAGTATTGCTTGATGTTGGGGTTTGTAAAAAGTCGTAAAGTACGGTTGTGGTGAAAAAGATAATAAATTCAACTTGTATAAGTGGTTTAGGAAGTACACTATGAAAATAACTTGTTCTGAAATACCTTTGAACAGTTTTGCTTCGAGTTGAGGTATCCAATAAAGATTTAAAGTAAAGTTGTGGGTGAAACGGATGGGTACTTCAAGTTGGAAAATGTGTTTAGGAGAGACATTAAGAAAGTAACTTGCTCTGAAATGGCCTTTGAATATTATTGCTAGGTTTTTAGTTTTCAAAACAGCATTAATGCACTGTTGAGTGTGTATAGGTTAAGTACTTCAAGTTATAAAATAGGTTTAAGAGGGATAATAAGAAAGAAGATTAATCTGAAATGGTCTTTGAAAAGTATTTCTTGGTGGTGAGGTATCCAAAAAGCTGTAAATTATAGTTGTGGTTAAAAGGATAACTATATTAACTTTTATAATTTGTTTAGGATTGAAATTATGAGCGTTACTTGCTCTGAAATGTCTCTTGAAAATAATTGCTTGGGTGTGGGATATCCAAAATGCTGCAAAGGCAAGTTATGGGTGTGAAGGATAGGCATTTAAAGTTGGAAAATCGGTTTCGGAGGGACATTAAGAAATGAACTTGCTCTGAAATGCCTTTTGAAAAGTATTTCTTGGTGTTGAGGTATCCAAAAAGCTGTAATGTAAAGTTGTGGGTGAAAAGGATGTGTACTTCAAGTTGGAAAATAGGTTTAGAAGGGACATTAAGAAAGGAACTTGCTCTGAAATGTCTTTTGAAAAGTATTTCTTGATGTTGAGTTATCCAAAAAGCTGTAATGTAAAGTTGTGGGTGAAAAGAATGGATGCTTCAAGTTGGAAAATGGGTTTAGAAGGGACATTACGTAAAGAACTCACTCTGAAATGTCTTTTGAAAAGTATTTCTTGGTGTTGAGGTATCCAAAAAACTGTAAAGTAAAGTTGTGGGTGAAAAGGAAGGATGCTTCAACTTGTAAAATGAGTTTAGGAGGGACATTAAGAAAAAAATTGCTCTGAAATGCCTTTTGAAAAGTATTGCTTGGTGTTGAGGTATCCAAAAAGTTGTAAAGTAAAGTTGTGTGTGAAAAGGAAGGATGCTTCAAGTTTGAAAATGGGTTTAGAAGGGACATTAAGAAAGGAACTTGCTCTGAAATGTCTTTTGAAAGGTATTTCTTGGTGTTGAGGCATCCAAAAAAATGTAAAGTCAAGTTGTGGGTGAAAAGGATGAGTACTTCAAGTAGGAAAATGGGTTTAGAAGGGACACTAAGAAAGGAACTTGCTCTGAAATGTCTTTTGAAAAGTATTTCTTGGTGTTGAGGTATGCAAAAAGCTGTAAAGTAAAGTTGTGGGTGAAAAGTATGGGTACTTGAATTTAGAAAATGGGTTTAGAAGGGACATTAAGAAAGGAAATTGCTCTGAAATGTCTTTTGAAAAGGTATTTCTTGGTGTTGAGGTATCCAAAAAGCTGTAAAGTAAAGTTGTGGGTGAAACGGATGGGTTGTTCAAGTTGGAAAATGGGTTTAGAAGGGACATTAAGAAAGGAACTTGCTCTGAAATGTCTTTTGAAAAGTATTTCTTGGTGTTGAGATAACCAAAAAGCTATAAAGTAAAGTTGTGGGTGAAAAGAATGGGTACTTCAAGTTAGAAAATGGGTTTAGAAGGGACATTAAGAAAGGAAATTGCTCTGAAATGTCTTTTGAAAGGTATTTGTTGGTGTTGGGGCATTCAAAAGCTGTAAAGTAATGTTGTGGGTGAAACGGATGGGTACTTCAAGTTGGAAAATGGGTTTGGAAGGGACATTAAGAAAGGAACTTGCTCTGAAATGTCTTTTTGAAAAGTATTGCTTGGTGTTGAGGTATCCTAAAAGCTGTAAAGTAAAGTTGTGGGTGAAAAGGATGAATGCTTTAACTTGTAAAATGTGTTTAGGAGGGACATTAGAAAAGAAATTGCTCTGAAATGCCTTTTCAAAAGCATTGCTTTGTGTTGAAGTATCCAAAAAGCTGTTGAGTATTGTTGTGGATGAAACAGCTAAGTACTTCAATTTATAAAATGGGTTTAGAATGGACATTAAGAAAGGAACTTGCTCTGAAATGCCTTTTGAAAGGTATTTCTTGGTGTTGAGGTATCCAAAAAGCTGTAAAGTAAAGTTGCGGGTGAAAAAGATGTGTACTTCTAGTAGGAAAATGGTTTTAGAAGTGACAATAAGAATGGAAATTGCTAATAAATGTCCTTATCTAAGTTGAGGTCTATTTCGCTGCTAACCAAATGATGTAAAGATCAGTTGTGGGTGAAACAATGAAATGCTACAACATTTGAAAAGTTTTTTTAAGGAGTAGTATTTAAAGACATGTCACTATCAGTCATGGTTAAAGGTAATGACGGTTGTTTGAGTATCAAAAAAGATGTCAAGTAAAGTAGTGTATGGGAAGGATGGGTACTTCAACTTGGAAAATGGGTTTAGAAGGGACATTAAGAAAGGAACTTGCTCTGAAATGCCTTCTGAAAAGTATTTCTTGGTGTTGAGGTATTCAAAAAGCTGTAAAGTAAAGTTGTGGGTGAAAAGGATGAATGCTTCAAATTGTAAAATGGGTTTAGAAGGGACATTAAGAAAGGAACTTGTTCTGAAATGCCTTTTGAAAAGTATTGCCTGGTCTTGGGGCATCCAAAAAGCTGTAAAGTAAAGTTGTGGGTGAAAAGGATGGGAACTTCAACTTGTAAAATGGGCTTAGGAAGGACATTAAGAAAATAACTTGTTCGGAAATGCCCTTTGAAAAGTATTGCTTGGTGTTGGGGCATTCAAAAAGCTGTAAAGCTGTGGGTGAAAAGAATGGGTACTTCAACTTGTAAAATGGGTTTAGGAAGGACATTAAGAAAAGAAGTTGCTCTGAAATGTCTTTTGAAAAGTATTGCTTGGTGTTGGAGCATTCAAAAGGCTGTAAAGTAAAGTTGTGGGTGAAAAGGATTGGTACTTCAAGTTGGAAAATGGGTTTAGAAGGGACATTAAGAAAGGAACTTGCTCTGAAATGCCTCTTGAAAGGTATTTCTTGGTGTTGAGGTATCCAAAAAGCTGTAAAGTAAAGTTGTGGGTGAAACGAATGGGTACTTCAAGTTGGAAAAAGGGTTTAGAAGGGGCTTTAAGAAAAGAACTTGCTATGAAATGCCTTTTGAAAAGTATTTCTTGGTGTTGATGTATACCAAAAGCTGTAAAGTAAAGTTTTTGGTGAGAAGGATGAATGCTTCAACTTGTAAAATGGGGTTAGAAGGGACATTAAGAAAGGAACTTGCTCTGAAATGCCTTTTGAACGGTATTTCTTGGTGTTGAGGTATCCAAAAAGCTGTAAAGTAAAGTTGTGGGTGTAAATGATGGGTACTTCAACTTGGAAAATGGTTTTAGAAGGGACATTCAGAAAGTAACTTGCTCTGAAATGCTCTTGAAAAGTATTGCTTGGTGTTGGCGCATTCAAAAAGCTGTAACAATTGACGAATGAAAGATCTTAAGCCGAACTGGCCAGCCATGACAAAAAACCAACAAAGAGAAAAATCTCTAAAAAAAAAAAACAAACGACACTGTGGCCAGTGGATATAAAATAAAACAACACAAAAAAAAAAACGCGGATATTTCGCATGTATACAAAAAAGGCGTATTCAGCACTAAAAACAAACAAGAAGAACAAGATAAAAAAAAAAAAAAAAAACAAGAAAAAACAAAAAACAAATAAAACCCCCACAAAAAAAAAAAAAAAAAAAAGCAAAAATGTACAATCGGCGCACACTAATCCACGTAGGGAAAAGATGCTAATATAGGGTTACTTCAGTGAGGACACCAGAGTAACTGAGGAAAAATAAAAAACAGTAAATTACTTTAATTATTCAGTTGCGAAATAATCCTTTTGTTAGCTATTACTGAAGCAAATCATTTTGGTCTAGCAGGTAAAATAGTCCCCTGGTGATTATTTTAAATCTTTACTCCCTTATTGACTGTTGATTCACTCTTTAGAAGGTTATCATAAATTGGATCAATATTTAAATTACCCGTGTTCATGTTTATGGAAAGGTTAGCAAACAGATGTTTTTTATAATTTTTATGGCTTCTCTGGCCCATTTGGTGTAACCCTTATCATTAGTAACAGCCAAGGCTTCATCAAATTTTACAAAATGATCTGGTTGAAGCCAAATATGCTCTGCTAAAGCTGAAACGAAAGTTTCTGGAGGCTTGCTTAATTGTAGGGTTTTTTCTATTGAGTTTCGGTGTTCAATAAACCTTTCAAAAAATTGTTAGTGAGTCCTACCAATATAGAACTTCCCACAAGAACACGGACTTTTATACACCCCACTTACTAAATTTCCCCGAGTTAAATCCTTACCAGAACTAAAAAAACTACCCATTGACCTCAGCGATTGGAAACATGTATCAATATCAAATTTACGTAAAACCCGTGAAAGTTTCTCACCCAAACCTGGTACATATGATAATGAAATAAAGCTTTTTGATCCAACTAAATCTAAAGACTGAGAAACCTCAATAACCCTACTATTATGTTTAACCCGTCTATTTTCAATTATTTTATCAATGAACTTAAATGGATAACTATTACAAAACAAAATATCCCTCAAGTATAACAATTCCGAATCCAGAAATTCCTGGGAACAAATTCTAAAGGCTCTATCCACTAGTGAAATTACAACCCTCCTTTTCACCGACATAGGGACATTTCAGAGCAAGTTCCTTTCTTAATATCCCTTCTAAACCCATTTTCCAACTAGAAGCATCCTTCCTTTTCACCCACAACTTTACTTTACAACTTTTTGGATACCTCAACACCAAGAAATACCTTTCGAAAGGCATTTCAGAGCAATTTTTTTCTTAGTGTCCCTCCTAAACTCATTTTACCAGTTGAAGCATCCTTCCTTTTCACCCAAAAACTTTACTTTACAGCTTTTTGGATACCTCAACACCAAGAAATGCTTTTCAAAAGACATTTCAGAGCAAGTTCTTTACGTAATGTCCCTTCTAAACCCATTTTCCAACTTGAAGCATCCATCCTTTTCACCCACAACTTTACTTTACAGCTTTTTGGATACCTCAACACCAAGAAATACTTTTCAAAAGGCATTTCAGAGCAAGTTCCTTTCTTAATGTCCCTTCTAAACCTATTTTCCAACTTGAAGTACCCATCCTTTTCACCCACAACTTTACATTACAGCTTTTTGGATACCTCAACACCAAGCAATACTTTTCAAAAGGCATTTCAGAGCAAGTTCCTTTCTTAATGTCCCTCCTAAACTCATTTTACAAGTTGAAGCATCCTTCCTTTTCACCCACAACTTTACATTACAGCTTTTTGGATACCTCAACACCAAGAAATACTTTTCAAAAGGCGTTTCATAGCAAGTTCCTTTCTTAATGTCCCTTCTAAACCCATTTTACAAGTTGAAATACTTATCTTTTTCACCACAACTTTACATTACAGCTTTTTGGATACCTCAACACCAAGAAATACTTTTTAAATACCACTTCAGAGTTAGTTACTTTGCCAATGTCCCTCTTAAACCCATTTTCTAACTTGAAGTACATAACCCTTACACCCACAACTGTAATTTACAGCTTTTTTGATTCCTCAACACCTAGCAATACTTTTTAAAGGCCATTTCAGAGCAAGTTACTTTCTTAATGTCCCTCCTAAACTCATTTTCCAACTTGAAGTACCCATCCGTTTCACCCACAACTTTCCTTTACAGCTTTTTTGGATACCTCAACTCCAAGCAAAACTGTTCAAAGGCATTTCAGAACAAGCTCTTCCTTCCTAAACCAATTTTACAAGTTGAAGTACTTATCTTTTTCACCACAACTTTACTTTACGACTTTTTGCATACCCCAACATCAAGCAATACTTTTCAAAAGGCTTTATTATGCCCTTTCAGAACAAGTTCTTTACGTAATGTACTTCCTAAACCAATTTTACAAGTTGAAGTACTCATCTTTTTCCCCACAACTTTACTATAAGGCTTTTCGAATAACCCAACATCAAGCAATACTTTTCAAAAGGCTTTATTATTTCTTTTCAGAACAAGTTCTTCACGTAATTTTCTTCCTAAACCCATTTACAAGTTGAAGTACTTATCTTTTTCCCCACAACTGTACTTTACGACTTTTTTGCACACCCAAACATCAAGAAATACTTTCCAAAAGGCTTTACTATATCTTTTCAGAACAAGTTTTTTTCTTAATGTCCTTCTTAAACCATTTTTACAAGTTGAAGTAGTTATCTTCTTCACCACAACTTTACTTTACAACTTTTTGCACACCCCAAGATCAAGCAATACTTTTCAAAAGGCTTTATTATATATTTTCAGAACAAGTTCCTTCCTTAATATTCTTCTTCAGCCAATTTTACAAATTCTAAATTTTTTTTTAGTAGATAGAAAAAGCTATAGCATACTTGTGAATATTTTCCTTGAAGATAAAAAGTTCTAGTTCAATGTTTAATTTTCTCAATGAAGTGAAGAAAAGTTAGGTTAGGTTAAGTTAGGTTAGGCTAGGTTAGCCTACGTACGCGCGCGTACGTAGGCTAACCTAGCCTAACCTAACTTAATCTAGTCTAACCTAACCTAACCATTCACCTAACTTTTTGCCTGTCTCTAACCTAACCTAACCTAAGTGAAGCGTACGTATGATAACTTAACATACTCTAAACTAATTTAATCGAGCCTACCCCAACATACCCCTCCGTAAAGGAAACTTCTATGATATATTATACTGCTCGATATTGTTAAGTTAAAATAACCTAACTTAAACGCTGAGTCCTGTTTCTCTTTATTACTACTTATTTATACATAAACTATTTTGTTTGTGGTTAGATGATCAAGTTTTAATGATCTTCCTTAATAGTATAACAAGTCTCTCATTTTTCAATTTAAAAATTTGAATGGCAAATCCATAAAACAAAAGTGGTAAAATTTTAAATGAGAACAGAACTTTAAATTTTCATCTCTTTGAGAAAAAAAAACAGAACTGAAGTGGAACCTTTTTATTTTCCTTGAAAAATTAGAATGGAACTTGAACATTTTGTGCTTCATTGAGTAAATGTGTGTGTAAGTTTTTGTGTGTGTGAGTAGGTTTTTGTGTGTGTGTGTAAGTTTTTGTGTGTGTGTGTAGGTTTTTGTGTGTGTGTAATTTTGTGTGTGTGTGAGTAGGTTTGTGTGTGTGTGTAAGTTTTTATGTGTGTGTGTAAGTTTGTGTGTGTGTGTAAGTTTTTGTGTGTGCCCATTTTGAAGTTGGAAAATATTTATATTATTTGGAAAAATAGAAATGATCAATAACTAATTTTTTTTTTCATTGAGAAAATTCAGAATAGAACTTGAACTTTTCTTCACTTCGTTGAGAAGATAAAACATTGAACTAGAACTTTTTATCTTCCGGGAAAATAATTACAAATATGCTATAATTTTTTTTATCTACTAAGAAAAAATTTAGAAATTATAAAATTGGATTAAGAAGGATATTAAGAAAGGAGCATGTTCTGAAAAGATATCATAATGTTTTTTGAAAAGTATTGCTTGATCTTGGGGTGTGCAAAAATTCGTAAAGTCGTTATGGTGAAGAAGATAACTACTTCAACTTGTAAAAATGGTTTAAGAAGGACATTAAGAAAAAAAATTGTTCTGAAAAGATACGTATAATAAAAGGCTTTTGGAAAGTATTGCTTGATGTTTGGGTGTGCAAAAAGTCGTAAAGTAAGGTCGTGGTGAAAAAGATAAGTACTTCAACTTGTAAATGGGTTTAGGAAGAAAATTAAGTGAACAACTTGTTCTGAACAAATACAATAAAGTCTTTTGAAAAGTATTTCTTGGTGTTGGGTTATTTTACAATCCGTATAGCAAAGTTGTGGGGGAAAAGAGTAATACGTCAAATTGTATACTTGGCTTAGGAATGACATTGAGCTAAGAGACTGCTCTGAAGATTTATAATAAAGCCTTTTGCAAGGTATTGCTTGATGTTGGGGCATGCAAAAAGTCGTACTTTAAAGTTTTGATGAAAAGGATAAGTACTTCAAATTGTAAATTCGGTTTAGGAAGGACATTAAGAAAAGAACTTGTTCTTAAATGCGCGTAAAAAGTATTGCTTGGTGTCGAGGTATCCAAAAAGCTGTAATGTAACGTTATGGGTGAAACGGATGGGTACTTAAAGTTGGAAAATTGGCTTAGGAGGGACATTAAGAAAAGAAATTGCTCTGAAATGCCTTTTGAAAGGTATTTCTTGGTGTTGAGGTATCCAAAAAGCTCTAAAGTAAAGTTGTGGTGAAAAAGATAAGTACTTCAACTTGTAAAATGGGTTTTGGAAGGACATTAAGAAAGTAACTTGCTCTGAAATGTCTTTTGAAAAGTATTGCTTGGTGATTAGGTATCCAAAAAGCTGTAAAGTAAAGTTGTGGGTGAAACGGATGGGTACTTCAAGTTGGAAAATGGGTTTAGAAGGGACATTAAGAAAGGAACTTGCTCTGAAATAAAGTTTTTGTGTGTGTGAGTAGGTTTTTGTGTGTGTGTAAGTTTTTGTGTGTGTGAGTAGGTTTTTGTATGTGTATAAGTTTTTGTGTGTGTGTAAGTTTTTGTGTGTGTGTAAGTTTGTGTGTGTGTCCATTTTGAAGTTGGAAAATATTTATGTTATTTGGAAAAATAGAAATGATCAATAACTAATTTCTTTTTCATTGAGAAAATTCAGAATAGAACTTGAACTTTTCTTCACTTTGTTGAGAAAATTAAACATTGAACTAGAACTTTTTATCTTCCGGGAAAATATTCACAAGTATGCTATAGCTTTTTCTATCTACTAAGAAAAAATTTAAAATTTGTAAAATTGGCTTAAGAAGAATATTAAGGAAGAAACTTGTTCTGAAAAGATATAATAAAGCCTTTTGAAAAGTATTGCTTGATCTTGGGGTGTGCAAAAAGTCGTAAAGTAAAGTTGTGGTGAAGAAGATAACTACTTCAACTTGTAAAAATGGTTTAAGAAGGACATTAAGAAAAAAACTTGTTCTGAAAAGATATAATAAAGTCTTTTGGAAAGTATTGCAAGTTGAAGTACCCATCCTTTTCACCCACAACTTTACTTTACAGCTTTTTGGATACCTCAACACCAAGAAACCTTTGTTGGTTTTTTGAAAAAGCTGTAAAGTAAAGTTGTGTGTGAAAAGGATGGGTACTTCAATTTGTAACCCCCATTGGGGTACACCCATTGGGTGTACCCCTTATCATTAGAAATAGCCAAGGCTTCATCAAATTTTACAAAATGATCTGGTTGAAGCCAAATATGCTCTGCTAAAGCTGAAACGAAAGTTTCTGGAGGCTTGCTTAATTGTAGGGTTTTTCTATTGAGTTTCGGTGTCCAATAAACCTTTCAACAAATTGTTGGTGAGTCCTACCAATATAGAACTTCCCACAAGAACACGGAATTTTATACACCCCACTTACTAAATTTCCCCGAGTTAAATCCTTACCAGAACTAAAAAAACTACCCCTTGGCTTCAACGATTGGAAACATGTATCAATACCAAATTTACGTAAAACCCGTGAAAGTGTTTCACCCACACCAGGTACATATGGTAATGAAATGAAGCTTTTTGATACAACTAAATCTAAAGACTGAGAAACCTAAATAACCCTACTATTATGCTTAACCCGTCTATTTTCAATTATTTTATCAATGAACTTAATTGGATAACTATTAAAAAACAAAATATCCCTCAAGTATAAGAATTCCGAATCCAAAAATTCCTGGGAACAAATTCTAAAGGCTCTATCCACTAGTGAAATTACAACCCCCCTTTTCACCGACATAGGGTGGCAAGAATGAAAATTTAAAATGTCTCTAACTGTTTCGCCGAAATAATTCCCTTAAATGTCTAAAACGGTTTCGCCCAAATAAACCCTAAAGGTAATTTCAGTGTGTTCCTTTTTTTTGGCATCTCTGTGCTGTCACATTTGAAATTACTGGGACACCTGATTCCCGTGTTAATAACTTCATCGCTAAGATCAAAACATTCACTCGGAAACAATTCTCTTGGTAGAACTCCAAAGACATTAATAGACATTTGCTCGGAAACAATTCTCTTTAGAAAGAACAAATTTAGACCCCTTTCTTGAATCAGTAATTCCCCTTAGAAACAACTAATTAATTCCCCTTTCGTGTCAAATCAATCAACAATGACATCATCTGTCACATGTAATGTAAACATTGCCCCGGAAACAATTCTGGTCGAACTCCAAAGATATTAATTAACTTGACGTCATCTGTCAGACATTAATTAACTTCTCCGGAAACAATTTGATTAATGACTGACAGCACAGGTGTTCCATCTCCCTAGGGACTCTATGCCCAAATATGGTGTACTGATAGGAGATACATTCTTTTGATAACCAAATTTTGTACTGTCACGAGTATAAGATAGCTTTCTACTCGTTTATTTTCCCCACATCCTGGTTGTAATCACTCATGTTGGAGAGAGACAGCCCGAGTCATTTCTCCTCTTTCTGTAAACACGCTCACATTTTGAAGCTTCTTAGTAAAAAAAAATTGTTAATTTTGGCACTTCCTAGTTCCAATTGTAGAGCCTAGTCAGAGGCAAGCCGGCAAGTATAACTCAAACCAGCAAATTATATCAGTAGTTATTGCTTCCAATGGCACTATTAAGGCAGTCTGGGAGGATTCTGTGCTGAATGCAAGAGATACCTTGTTGAGACTATAATCTACCTCATCTTCCGGGTAGATTATCTTCCAGGAATTGTGCAGCAAGCTGTTGATTGCATTAAAGAACTTCTAAACATTTCGAGATCTAATGAAATTGTCGAAACCCACAGTAACAATTAAGAAACTGTGGTTCACAGCGATTTAGGAAAAAGGAAGTCAATCCCTCATGAAAACCAGATAAAAAAGTGAATTTCATTTGATATCAATAAACAAAGTTGAGGTTGCTCTAAGTTGGTCTGCAAATAAAGAAAAAAAGGAGTTTCGTTTCACCCCAGATAGTTGAAAGTCCAAAATTACAAGCAAGTTCAGTTCTCATTAAATGCTAATTTTACAGAATTCTACAAGTTTAGAAAAATATCAAAAATCAGTTTAGTCGAACCAATATTATTTATATGTCGCATAAATGAAGAAGCTGTAAATTATGTACGTGTTAATTTCCAACTTCGCTCACATTTTACTTCAAAAAACTTGGTCTTTTGACCATTAATTTTTGTTAACTTTTAGTTTTCAAAAACATACACAATAAACCTTACAAAAGCCCTTTTGTCTAACTCGGGTGAAGAAATTAAAAAAATAAACATGAGATTTTGTAAAAGTAGGGTATTAAATGGGTGTTCTAGTTTAAACCTCCCTTAATATTCCTTTCTCTCAGAAAATTAAGCAATTTCATTGCATAAAGAGTACAAGAGGTAGTTCTTGTTAATTAAACGAAAAACACCCAAGAAGTGAAGTTAGATTAATAATAATGAAATATAACCTTCAGTTTATATAATACTAGAGCTTGGGCTATATATTTTCACACTAGGGTGGAGGGTGGGGCAAAGTATTTCGAAAGTGCCCTTAACCTATCCTAACATAACCTATCCCCCCCCCACCTAATGCGCAAATATATAGCCCAAATTATACAAGTCCAATGCTTTCTATCACCCATCACTTGTCTTTGTGACTGTGAAATTGGTTTTCTGAGATCTAACCTAAGTGTCATTCTTGAGTGTGTTTCATTTAATTAACAATTACCCAAGAGAGATATCTTCCTCGGCATCTCTGAGAAGATACAGACAAAAAATTCAACTATTTTGAGATTTCGTCCTATCTGCGATGCATTCAGATTTTTGAAGGTTGAATGTTATTAAAAAATTGTAGATGCTCAGTAAACATAAATTAAGAAAGTCAATGTAATTTTTTCTGCCGTAACGCTGCGTAGCATCTTAAATTTTTCATAAGAAAGTGTACATTCGTTGTTTTTTGCTTTTTGTACTTTAAGCTTTTAAAATCGTCGGAACTACCTCTGAGCGTACCTACTAGCAGTATCTAGTGCTTAAGCATTCTTTATCCCTTATCAATTTATGATAAAATTCAACCTTTCTTTTTATTCACAATACAAGGATTTACTCTGAAAAACAGTCTATGACGAAATATCAAGGAATATGACAACATTGCAGGGAATGATCACATATGACATACCCCAGAAAAGCGATTTTTCAAACGATCCGTGTGTTATATCCTCTTGTATATAAGGTTTTGACTTCTTGCTAACGTACTGGTGGATTCGGAGAGAAGTACGTCACCTTTACATATTTGCACTGCCACACTAAATTCAGGACAGACATAAAGCAAAGTAGCAATATTAGTTTCTCATTTTCAAACAAGCAATCCTTAATTTTCTGGACTGCGTTTCGCCCTCTCTTCTGCTTTGATTTACTGACTCGTCTTACCATGTTTATGCTGATGAGGGCCTTCTAATTAGTAGATCTGCTGCTTCATAGTTCAGTTGGCGTATGGATTCACTTTTATTCTGTAACCACTTAATGTCCATATTTTCTGATACTTCTGACAGGCCAACAGATAGAGAGACAAAACCCTCATACTTTGTTTCTTAGATATATTGGTGACGGGCACATCAATATGTACCTTTCTACAGCTAATTGTAGAATATATCATAAATATCATTTTCTAGTCCAGTAAAACCTGAGGATGTGCTGCAAGGTACACAATTAACAGGTCTCCAATATCAAAAATAATAGAAACTTCATGTGCATCTTACTCTGATACTCTTTTATGATTACTGATAGTTTTATTGCTTTAAACAACCGATTAAAAGTAATTCTAGACGTCAGGGCAACTGGAAAATATACTATATACTTACTACTGGTGCCTAACAATAGTTTTCCCAATATATATATATATATATATATATATATATATATATATATATATATATATATATATATATATATATATATATATATATATATATATATATATATATATATATATATATATATATATATATATATATATATATATATATATATATATATATATATATATATATATTATTATATATATATATATATATATATATATATATATATATATATATATATATATATATATATATATAATAAGGGCAATATATATAATTGCCCGCAGTTTTTAGAGTGCTTCTTGTATTTGAAGGCATTTCTTGTTTTGGTTGAAGAAGATGGAACCTAAAGCCGTTACTACTCATCTTGCTAAAGGTAAGAAAGAAACAATACACTAATATTTTAAGGTCATAGATGGATTTAAACAAATATATTATTTAATATATTTTATATCGTAAATGGACACAAAAACTTTTCAGACATGAAGGGGATGAAATCTGAGAAAAACGAAAATAGATCAAGTTTAGGAAAAATCGAAAAAAATAAGCAAAAACGTTAAAAATAAAAAGGGGTTTCGAAAAGAACAGTTCTGAAACCCCCTATCCCCTACATATCAGTTTAAATGCCAGATAATTATCCACTTAAAATAAAAACCAATAAATTCAGAATTCCAAAGGTTAGAAAATCAATATTTAAATATATAAGACAATCTTCATAATTCGAAAGCGCCAGGTTTGGGTTTTAATAGACTAGGGGTACTTTCCGCCTAAAAAGTCAAGGAGAAAACTCTGAATTTTTAAAATAATGGTTATTCAGAAATTACATAAGTAATTGTCTCTGATAGAGTGTGATTCACTCGAATTTAATCTTTGATTCATCTTTTGTCTTTGCTCCATCTTTTTTTTGTGTGTGTATTCTTAAGTCGTCAAAAGTTTGGAAAAAAATAATGAAATACCACACCTCGTTGAAGTAATTAACTAAAAAAAACAAGTTTTTTAAACTGAAAGTAAGGAGCGACATTAAAACTTAAAACGAAGAGAAATTATTCCGTATATGAAAAGGGCTCTCCCCTCCTCAACGCCTCGCTCTTTACGCTAAACTTTTTTATTGTTTTAAAAAATAAAGTTGTGAGACAGAGTCAAACTTTAGCGTAAAGAGCGACGCGTTGAGGAGGGGACAGCCCCTTTTATATACGGAATAATTTCTGTTCGTTTTAAGTTTTAGTATCGCTCCTTACTTTCAGTTTAAAAAAACATGTTTTTTTTATTTAATTTCTGATCGTTTTTTAGTTAATGCAGCTTTTATTTTGGCTCACCATCATTGAATAAGTAAACAAAATTTGCATAAAAATTTTACTTTTCTTTTGCTAAATGGCTGTCTCTAAATTTGGTTCTGACGTAATTTACAAATTAACTTACGTAACGAACTTCTATATTCGTATAATTTTCTTCTGGCAAAAAATACAAAGTTGCAGATTTTTGCAGATATGAGCTTGAAACCTATGTTATAGGGTTTTCTGATACGCTGAATCTGACGGTGTGATTTTCAATAAAATTCTTTCACTTTTAGGGGATGAGTAATACTAAACTTAATAAAATTCATATATTTAGAATCGGCATTATAAGCCCATTCTTTTGATACATTTATTGACATGAAAATTCCGTTTTTAAAAGTTTCGATTACTATTGAGCCGTATCACTTGTTTTTTTTTATTGTTTTTTTTTATTACATATATGTTATTACGCATATGAAGGGGTTCTCCCCTTAGCCAATACCACGCTCTTTACGTTAAAAGTTAAAAAAAATTTAATTCACAAACCCCTGAATCACAAAGGCCTTTTAATTAGAATATATAGCTATTTTGAAAGCACTAAAAAAAACTGTAGCGTAAAGAGCGAGGTATTGACTTGGGGGAGAACCCCCTCATATACATAATAATTTCTGTTCATTTTAAGTTCTAATGTTGCTTCTTACTTTCAGATGAAAAAACTTGTTTTTTTTTAATTAAAGTTTTGATCTTTTTTAAATAATGCTTGGAAATCCGGCGTCCCCTTCATAGAAATGTCCCTTACCCCAAAGAAACATCCTCCACGGAAATATTCTCCCGAGTAACCCCCTCCTCCGGCCCTCCCCCCCACCAGAAAAAAATTATTCCTGAAAATGTCTATATACTTCCCAATAACCAATACAATATGTAAGCAATGGGCAAAGTTCATAACTTGCAGCCCTTCCCCTGGTAACTGTGGGGGATTAAGTCATCTTAAAAGACATATTTATTACATTTTCGACTATGCTGAACGAAATGGCAATCTCAAAATTTTAATTGGGTGATTTTGAAGAAAAAATGAGCGTGGGAGGGGGCCTAGTTGCCCTCCATTTTTTTGGTCACTTAAAAAAGACGCTAGAACTTTTAATTTCCGTTCCAATGAGCCCCCCTGCGTTATTCTAGGACCACTGGGTCAATACGATTACCCCTGGGGAAAAGAAAAAAAAACAAACAAACAAACAAATAAACACGCACCCGTGATCTTTCTTCTGGCAAAAAATGCAAAATTCCACATTTTTGTAAAATAGGAGCTTGAAACCTTGACAGTAGAGTTCTCTGATACGTTGAATATAATGGTGTGAATTTCATTAAGGTTATATAACTTTTAGGGGGTCTTTTCCCCTTTTTTCAAAAATCAGCCAAATTTTCTCAGGCGCGTAACTTTTAATGGGTAGGATTAAACTTGAGGAAGCTTATATATCTGAAATCAGAATTAAAATCTGATTATTTTGATGTATCTATTGGTACCAAAATCCAATTTTTAGAGTTTCGGTTACCATTGAGCCGGGTCGCTCCTTACTTACAGTTCGTTACCACGAACTGTTTGATTAACATCTAATACCATCTAATTAATAATGTGCATAGTTTGAGGGCTACTGTACAGATGTGTTAGGCCCATTTTGAGTAAATTAATTAAAAAAATTTTTCCGAAAATGAGTTTTTCAAAGAAAAAAAACATTCCGAAAATAAAGTATTTTAAAGAAAAGTAACTTAAGCTCAGGAGATACAAATACCTGCTAAAATTCAAACTAAAAAAGACCAGCAATTCCTATCAAAGAATAAATGAAACCCAAAACGAACAGAAATTAAATAAACAATCATAGCAAAAAACATACAAGTAATAATATTAATGAATAAATAGACATTAAAGCGAGTAATGCTTAGTAAAAATTTTATGCAAATTATGTTTATTTATTCAATGACGGTGAGCCAAAATAAAAGCTGCATTAACTAAAAAACGATCAGAAATTAAACAAAAAAAGTTTTTAAGCTGAAAGTAAGGAGCGACATTAAAACTTAAAACGAACAGAAATTATTCCGTATATGAAAGCGGCTGTCCCCTCCTCAACGCCTCACTCTTTACGCTAAAGTTTGACTGTCTCACAACTTTATTTTTTTAAACAAAAAAAACTTTAGCGTAAAGAGTGAGGCGTTGAGGAGGGGACAGCCCCTTTCATATACGGAATAATTTCTGTTCGTTTTAAGTTTTAATGTCGCTCCTTACTTTCAGTTTAAAAAACTTGTTTTTTGTATTTAATATCTCGTATATCCCAGCAATGGGTTAAATTGCAGGGTGACGCAGAACACCATCGTGGGAGGATCCTCTATAAGAGGACAACTGCGGCAGGCGTAAGATCCAGATCACAATGGCCTCTGCAAAGGGTTGCCTCGACCCTTTCGGAGTACCCGCGAGACTGGGAACCTTGCAGTCAACTCCATTCCCTCTTAAGGAGTGGCAAGAGGAGAAGGGGCTTGTACAAGAACAATCTGAGTGATAGATCATATGAAAACAAAAGAATTGTAAAAAAAGTAGAGAAAGCATTAAATTATAAACTAAGGAGAAGTTTGAAGTGAAGGCCATGGATAAAATTACCGATGATCTGGAAGATGCAACTAGACGGCATAATAGTAAAATATTGAACTGGCACGTTAATAAATTGAGAGGGAGTAGTCAATCCGGACTTGTCCCAGTTAAAGATAGAAACGAGGCCACAATTAGTGATAAGGAAAGAGTTAAAGAGAGATGGGTGGGACATTTTGAGAGTGAGCTAAACCGAGATACAGTTGCAGGAAAAGATCTAGAGGAAAATGAAAAAGCTGGTGATACCTTGGATGTGAAGGAAGATTTGTTTTGTACGGAGGAATTAGCGACAATACTAAAAGGATTAAGAAATAATAAGGCTCCAGGTGCTGATAGTGTGGTAAATAAGTTTCTTAAATATGATGGCTCCAAGGTTAGAAATAAGTTACTAAAGATTATGAATATGATTTTGAGAAAGGGGAAGTACCTAGCAATTTTAGAAAAACCTTAATTAAACCACTGTATAAGAAAGGTGATAAGAGTGAGAGTCGTAATTATCAAGGCATTAGTCTGGTCTCTGTAGGTAGCAAATTAATTAGTAATATGATACTTTTTAGACTGAGAGATGCCGCAGACAACATATTAAGAGAAGAGCAGTGTAGTTTTAGAAAAGGTAGGGGATATGCGACCAAATTTTCACTCTTAGGTTAATAATTGAGAAGTGCCTTAGTTATCAAACACCTTTGGTCCTCAGTCTTATAGATTATAAGCAAGCGATCGATTCTGTTGATAGAAGAGCTTTAGAAAAGGTTTAATCCTTGTATGGTATACCAGACAAATACATTAAAGTGATTAGTACTATGTACGAGAATAACACTGTTTCGGTTAAGGTAGGGAATGAGGTTAGAAGCTGGTTTTATATTGCATCAACAGTTAAGCAGGGTTGTGTTCTATCCCCCTTTATATGGATCAAATTTAATGGACTTGATCTAAAGGAGCACAAGAAAGGCAATGGGAGACTACGGAATCAACTGGGGAGGAAAAACTCTCCTGGACTTATATTATGCTGATGATTTAAGCATCCTAGATGAAAGTTTGAGCAAAATAAATGAACTTTTAAAGGTTTAGTGAGTTCAAGGTGGTAGAATAGGTTTGAAAATTAATGTTAAGGCAACTAAGTCACTAAGGCTAGGAGTAAGTGAAGATGAAAAGGTGACGTTGGGCAACGAAAAGATTGATCAGGTTGAAGCGTTCAATTCTGTTAATAGAAGAGCTTTAGAAAAGGTCTTATCCTTGTATGGTATACCAGACAAACACATTAAAGTGATCAGTGTTATGTACGAGAATAGCACTGCTGCGGTTAAGGTAGGAAATTAGGTTAGCAGCTGGTTTTGTATCAAATCTGGAGTTAAGCAGGTTTGTGTTCTATCTCCCTTTTTACGGATCATTTTGGTGGACTTTGTCTAAAGGAGCACAGGAAAGGCAATGGGTGACCACGGAATTAAATGGGGGGGGGGGAACTCTCCTAGACTTAGATTATGCTGATGATTTAAGTATCCTAGATGAAAGTGTGAGCAAAATGAATGAACTCTTAGAGGTTTTGCGAGTTCAGGGTGCCAGAAAATTAGGTTCGAAAATTAATGTAGAGAAGAATAAGTCACTAAGCCTAGGAATAATTGGAAATGAAAAGGTGACGTTGGATAAAGAAAATATTGATCGGGTGGGCAGCTTCACTTACCATGGTAGCATTATTAGTAAAGACGAGGGAGCAGTGAAGACGTTGAAAATAGAATAGCCATGGCTCGGGGTGTTTTTTCACAGTAAAAAAAGTTTGGAAGAATAGGAAGATAAGTCTACAAACCAAGATTAGAATATTGGAAGGTACAGTGATGACAATGGTCAAATATGGCTCTGAAGCATGGCAGCTGAAAAAGTGGTTGAAGAGTTACTAGATGTTTTCCGGAGAAATTGCATACGGATTTTTTCTAGGTACCCAGCTAACTGACTGTATTTTAAACAGTAGGCTGTACGAAAAATGTGGTTCAACCCCGCTTTCTTGGGCTATAATGAAATAATGGTTGAGATGGCTAGGGAACGTTTTGCGGATGAAGGATGACAGATTGCCGAAGATTTTTCATTTCGGCCAACCATCTAGGGCTAAACGAAAAGCAGGTCGTCCTCGGCTGGGGTGGGAGGATGTTATAAAAAAGATTTAAAGGAAATAGAAACTTCCTGAGAGGATGTAAATAGGGAGGCTTTGAATAGATTTGGATGGAGGAGGATCGTGCGTAGCTGTGTTGGCCTCAGGCGGCTTGGTGCTGCGGTGAGTTGTTAGTAGTAGTGGTAGTAGTAGTATGTATAGGAGGTCGGGGTTGAGCTGGACAAAATTTGCCGATCACAAATATCTCATTTAGGCTACTTATGAATGGAAAACCGAAATTTGACATTCTCTAGATACCTCTCAGAATAAGAAATGTTTGATTTTCTTTTCAGGTTTTTTGTTCTTCAAGTTTCCTCAAAATCTGAATTTATAATTTTTAGTCAAGGTGTCCGTACCAACCCCACCCCCCCTAGTGGGTTCGGACACGCTGGGATTTGAACCGGTCAAGCCCCCCCCCCCCCCAAAAAAAAAAACAATACTAAAAATGTACCGGCGGTCCTGTTCAAACAGTAAATACGTCAATAAAACAGTTTTTTTGCTTCGAACATTCTGTACAGTGGTACAGAAATAGAAAAATTACAAGTTTCCTTGATTAAGACAAATTGTGTAGTGAAAAACCAAATTGAAAGCGAAAGTTTTGAGGCATTCTGCTGGTTTTTAAGCAGGAAAAAGGTTTTGGCAGAATTTGGAAATTATCAGACGTATCCACTTTTGCAACATCTTCTGCATCGGGGAAGAAAAACCTTTCACTTTTGTTGCGCATGAAACTAATCGTAGCTTCACCTACTAATTTTACAAAGAGTATGTAGCCGCGGTTTCATTATACTTTCTTTTTTATTGTACTTATTCCCGTCCTGAGTTCGAGTCATGTTGATATATAGCGCATTGTTTCATAAATTATTATTTATGAATTAGAATATAATTTTTAGCTTAAGTATGCAAGTATTTTTATATATTAAAAAAAAACTTTCCGAAAAATAAGTTTTTCAAAGAAAAGTAAAGGCCATTTTAAACTTAAGCTCAGCAGATACAAACCTGTTAACGTTCAAACTCAAAACGACCAGAAATTACTATTAAAGAATAAATGAAACCCAAAACGAACAGAAATTAAGTAAACAATCACAGATAAAAACATACAACAAGTAATAATATAAATGAATATAAATGAATTGTTTATACTTTCCAAGACTGTTCAAGACGCAAATAGTTTTCAGTAAAGCGCCAATGACGCAGTAGGTTTTAGAATTTTACAGTGAGAGAAGGAGGCGATACCCAAACTCTTGTTTGTAGTGATTTTTGTTTGTTTCAAGCTTGATTTACATATTTAATTTAAGTTTCACTCGTTTTAAGATTAATTTGTTCATTTACATTAATATCTATTGTATGTTTGTTTGCATTGATTGTTTATTTAAGTTCTGTTCCTTTTAAGTTTCAATTATACTTCAATAGCAAAATATTTTTTTTCGTTTTAAGCTAGATTTTCATATTCAATCTAAGCATTACTCGCTTTAAGATCTATTAATTCATTTATATTATTACTTGTTGTATGTTTTTTTTCTGTGATTGTTTATTTAATTTCTGTTCGTTTCGGGTTTCATTTATTCTTTAATAGTACTTTATGGTCGTTTTGAGTTTTAATTTTAAAAGGTATTTATATATTCTGAGCTTAAGTTTAAAATGGCCTTTACTTTTCTTTCAAAAACTTATTTTTCGGAAAGTTTTTTTTAGTTAATTTTTGTTCGTTTTTCATTGTAAAATTTTCAACTTTTTAAAAATTCCTTACTTCAAATCGAACTTTTTAGAAAAATCGAATCTTCATCAAACTATCAAAACTGGTGTCGAAGTAACAATATCAAAGTGAAAAAAGTTTGCCCCCTTTGAAATGAGTCAGTAGAGAGGACCCTATAACTCCGAGCGGGAGTCCAAATATGGGCATAGAGTCATTAGGGAGAACACGTGGTTAATGGGGTCAATGACCTCTTTCTCCAGGGATGTTTTTGGCACGCTAGGGGAGAATGTTATGATCCAGGAAACAGTATTTGTTGTTTTTGGCCAAGTGCCCGCTAGGGGAGAATGTTATGACCTAGGAAAGAGTATTTGTTGTTGTTGTAAGCTCGAGGCAATGTTATGATGTCAGGAAAGAGTATTTGTTGTTGTTGTATGCTCGAGGCAAATGTTATGATCCGGGAAACTGTATTTGTTGTTGTTGTTGTTGTATGCTCGAGGCGAATGTTAAGAGTTTCCAGAAATAGGAAACCGTTAGATCACGTGTTTCCTTCTCAGCCAATCAGAGGGCTTGCTTACATAACAATTCGCCCTTGAGATTTCGTATATAACGGTCATGCAATGTGATTAAATTATCAGAAAGTATTTTGACACAGTTCAAACAACTAGAATTGATAAATTTGACTCTTTAGAAGCCATGCCAACTTCAATTTGCAATGTAAGTACATTTTCATTTTTTATTTTCAAATAAAATTATTTTCCTTGGTCACCCTCCAGTATATTCAGGTAAATCCCCCCCCCCCATTCTAATACAAACATCACTATGCAATCTTTATACTCGATAGAAAACATAAAATATGTTCTTTTACCCTCAAAACCTAGCCCCATCCCCCATTGTTTTTTACAATCAAAATTCTCGCAAAAAGAAATAATTATCTTTTTGATAAATTTAGCTTTTCACTATTGTAATCTTTTCTCTAACTGAGACATCCGTCGCTCTTGTTATTAACCCGCACTGGTTTTGACACAAGGCTCCAGCGCGAGGCCTAAAATTAGCTCTGACCCTTTTTTAAAGCACTTCCTGTAAAAGGTTTCTCAGATCAAAATGGCTTGTTTTTCTCCTGTCAAATTAAAACGGTTTCATGCAGATAATTGCAATAATTAAGCACAGACGCGATGCTCTATTTTGAAGAAGTGAAACAGATTATTTTCAAATTAAGGTCTAACAATATATTTAGGACATTATGTAAAAGGGGGAGAGAGGGGGCAATGCCTCGCTTCTAACAGCTTCGTTGTAAGTAAATTATGTAAAAGGGAGAGGGAGGGGGCAATGCCTCAATTCTATCGCCATCATTGTAAAATGAAAACAAACTGTGCAAGGCTGATTTATATGCAAGGCTAGAAAGAAAAGTCTTTAGGAATTGCATGAAGCTTATATTATGTGTAAATTGAATAGCATTTTAACCTATGCTTGCAAAATTTAGGCCTATACACCGTTGGGTTAACGATCTTTTTTTTTATCTAATTTAAAGCCTATAGACTGGAACATTCAATATTTTTCTAAATGGTAAAAATAGAAACATTGATTTCTATCCTAAGGCTATAGACTACTGATTATCATGATTTATTTTTTTACAAGTTGTCTAATAAAAACGTTTGATTTCTAAGCCTAATATATTTCTCGTGAAATTTTTACTTTTTGCTTTGCTGAAAAAGGGTGGAGGAGGGGGCTTCTTTAAGATAAATGCTTTTCTAGACAAATTATGTCTGATAATAAATTCTGTAGAAGGGGGTACTAATTTTCCTTCTTTAAAATAAAGGGGGAAATTATTTTGATACTAACTTTTTTCTCTTCTTTTTAAGGCCAATTATGAAGAATATCCGTCACCACCCGGTAAGAGAGCAAGGGATAATGCAAATTATGAAGAATGCACGCCTCCTCCATCAAAGAGAGCAAGAGAGGGTGAGACAGCCCGATCAGTGCCAGCCCCAATACAGTCCGGTCAAAAACCGAAAAGACAATGGGTCACAAGGATGGAGAGCCCCGCTATACAAGCCAGCGACATCGATACCGCATCTATGCAAGCCCCTCTTAATCGAGCCTCAATTCCGCCTCGTCAAGTTGCAGCCTCGGCTGCACGAGCCCGGTGTATCGCTAGCCCGACTGCGAAAGATAGTGATGGACATGATATGATCCATTTGAACCCCAGTCATACAGCAGAGCTTTCAGGACAAGATACAATGCCTGGGCCTTTAAGACAAGCCATAGGCCAAACACTGACTCCTTCTCGCACAATATCTGAGCTATCAGCTCCCCGTCAAGTGCCAGTGCACTCTCCTCAACTGTCTCCGTCAAGTGCTGAGCCTTCCATGCAAGATAGAAGGGTTGGCTCCTTCAGGCAAGTCATAGACCAACCAATGGCTCTATATCATGTAATGGCCAAGCTTCCAGCTTCCTGTCAAGTGGTTGATCAATTTGAAGACGTGAGTATTTTTTTTCAATCAAATAAGCTATTTTTTAGCTGTTAGAGAGCCTTTTACTCTTTACTTTTGTCTTTTCACTTTTTTCTATTATTCAGGACCAGGTTATAGAAATATCTAAACAAACCGATTTTTCAACACTGTGTAAAAGTATATCTCAGCGGGATTCTAAAATATTAACCCCTCGCCCCCCCCCCCCCGACCGTTATTTTCTCTGTCCTCCCTCAGAGATATCTAAATGCAATTTTTTTGCTTGTCAAACTGCTCTTTTTCTAATCTTTGCTATTTTCTATGCATTCCCCCTATCTCTTCACTATCACATATAGTTTTAGATACCTTAGAAACTCTGTGAATGCTATTTTTCACATAGTTTTAAGAGAGAGTTTATTCCATTTATCTATTGCACATACCAGCGTTCTAATTTGCACTGAATATTTCTATCGTGCCAAGATTCTAGCGAGGGGAAACCAAGTTAACGGTTCCCGGCATTTTCCTCGTCTGAAGTTCAGTCTTGGAAATCAGAACACTCGCGCGCGACAGGTTACAATAATTAAGCTCATGAGTTCACTGAATCTGTATGGAATTAGAAAGAAATAACGACTTATGCAGTCTAAGCGAATATTTCAACTTTTGACGGGCATTATGTAAAGGGGGGGAAGCGCTGCGGGACCAAGAAGCACCGCGGGGATGCACTGCGGGGTGCACCACGGGCCCCGATAAGTGCTGCAAGATGCTCTGCGGGCCCGAAAAGCGCAGCGAAAAAAAAAACAAAAAAAACAGCATGGTTGATTTGAAAACTGAAAATAAACTATTTTTTGAACAAAATCAAATTGCCGCCTTCTATGTAAAGCGATGTTTTAGATTGTAAATATCTTATATTAAGTTAGAAATTGACTGCTTTCAGTTGAATTAACCAAATGCTACTACTAAGCGCTAACTTCAAATAATAATAATCCAAATTTTAGCAGTAGGGATGATTTGAACTTTTTGAAAATAAGCTATTTTTCATTTATAGGTTGGAGCATTGGTCCCTTACTCACCATCGTCATCAGGTGAAGAAGAAACATGTCAAGAACTCATTGAAGGGGCAATGGAGTTTCATGACATTCAAGACAATGAAACATCAGCTATCAACGATAATGACTGGCATGGTATTGTTAACTCTGATGAAATACCTTCTAATATTGATGATTTATTAAGTAATTATTTCAATGTAGAACCTAGCACAGTTGAGCAAGGTAATGTTCCTAGTTCAGAGGGGGACTTGCCAGTGCTAAGTCCAAACACCTTACAAATTTTAGAAGATTTTACTGGGAACCCTTCTCTATCCCCCACTGATTACCTACTTCCACTTCAAACAACTGAATTGGAACATACCCCAAATATTGTTGAACAAATTGGGGGAGGGGGTAATATACAAGAGGGGGGTACAACTTTCCCAGACTTTCAATTGTCGAATACAATTTTAAATAATATAGTTGTTTTCACTGCGACTTTTGCAGATCCTTTTAATTCACTTATGGGGGAAATTTTGTGTTTGATCCTGTAGAAATTGTGCATGCCTATGTAGATAAAATTCGTGCACTGCTGGAGAAGCAAATTCAGTTGTGGGGAGGGAGGGATTCAATTAAGGTTTCTATTGTTTTAAAAGTTTTCTATTTAAATGAGGGGAAAAGTGAGGTTTATTATCATTATCTACACTTCGAGATATGCATAGTTTACTCAAATTTAGAACATTTTGAGGATGCTTTCATGGATTAGGTAGGTCAAATTATAGCGCATCTCGAGAACTATAACGAAAATGGGAGCGGGTCTGTGGTTTTATTTATTGAAAATTTAAGCGTTAATATCTGTAAATTTAAGAAAGATTTTAATTTAAGAGGGGGGCATAGGGATGAGGGTATAGTTTTAAAATATAATCCAGATCTAGAAGGTTGTAAAGGTGTCCAGCGGATCTGTTTTGAAACAGATCAAAAATGTTTCAGGGATGCTTTCCTCATAGCAGCATTCGAGCCTCTAGTAGGTAACGCTACCAAGGCGAATTTAGATCGCTAGGCTGTACATGGGAAGGACGGGTCAAACATCTCCATTGTAGATTTGTCGTTTTTAGAAGGAAAATGCCCAGTAACGCTAAGATCGGTTGACATTTTTGAAAGGACTAATGTCCATTTAAATATTGGCGTTAGTGTGGTTCAGTATGAAACTGAATTTGAAGATGGGGCTCGTTCTAAAAAGAAGGGGGTGGTTTTCCCTGTAAGGGGCCCGTCAATTGATTTGGTCAAACACTGGGTTTGGTTGTTCTATACACCACCTAGTGAACCGAATGCAATTGGCCATTTTAACCCTATTACCGACTTTAGTAGAGTTCTGGGGGCGGGTAAAAAGGGGCGGGGGTACGTTTTTACTATCCAATATGCCTGTCTAGATTTTTGAGAAAATTAAAGTTGCAAAATCACATGAGACACTGTAGACAGCATGTATACCAGACAGTGGAAACAGTTTCAGGGGATCTTAAAGCAGGTGCACCGCGCCTGAATATCACAGCATGTAATGATTGACTATGACCTCGGAAGTATTATGTTTATTGTCTTGACTTGATGTAATGGTGCCATGAGACAAAAAGGTTAAGACTTAATGCGATGCGCGAGGTTATATTGTTGGACTGTTGAACGACGAAAAAATGCTACATTTTGTGTCCAGTATGATTAAATTAATCAATAATAACAGTTAGAGTTTCGAATTAGAAAAGATACAGCCATAGAACTAACCAGAAACTATGCCAACCCGCGATCCGCGGACAGGACTGGAATGAATCCGCGGGCAGATTCCGGGACACCAAAGTGTGTGGGTTCCGGGGAAGTATGGTTGCAAAGCTGAAACTTAACGGAATTGACGGAAGGGCACCACCCGAAGTGGAGCCTGCAGCTTAATTCGACATACCCCGGGAAAACTCACCAGGCACTGACAAGGGAAGTTTTTACCGTGGGAGATCTATGTCGGTTGGCTGGGCTGTTTGGGTCAGGTACTGGCGGATGTGTTTTTTCGAGGGTTCTTTTTAAGTAATCTCAAGAAAGATAAACTATACTGATCAATATAATATTTATCATCTTGTTGACTCGCGAGGAGGAGCTGTGCACTTGGTATCGAGCCAGCGTAGGGTGAGAACTAAAATCTCTGAGATGACCGGGGAGGTACGGTGACAACCGAGAAAGACACGGGACGACTCAGAACTTCATCCATGTCCTATAGTTCAGTTTCCCCAATTAAACTCGTCAGAGGTTATGCGTGTGGCCGGACCTTATCAACGAGAACCAGGACTCCAGCGTCATCGCACGACAGGCGCGTGCGTCTAGGAATTAGTTGCACTGTGTACCCCACACCCTGCACTACGAAAGTGGTACTTAGTGCGTGATCCCTTCGCACGAATCGACCGGGCGGCTGTCACGTCGCTAGGTGGGGTGTTGATAGTTGTACACTCTTTATAAGGGCGATTTCTTCCAAGTCTTAACAATTTGAAAGTATGGTACCATTCGGTCGGCGACGTAGAGTGTTATCAACTAGAGGGAGAATCTTTTACCAGGGTGTCCGGTGTTGTGTAGACTCTGGTGGAGTGAGAAAAGGGCCATGGGGTTGGGTTCGATGTTAAAACGGATTTGGTCTGAAGCTTGTGGTGGAAAATTGGTCAGACTCATTAATGTTTTAACTTATTATAAACAAATCTTTTGTCAACTTTTTATTGCTGACCGTTGGGCTTTGATTATGGCATGGTTTTTCTGTGAAAATCAATGGTATTGTAGTTACTCCGTGACCTATTGTTCGAATAGTGTCGGTGAGGACTTAATGAACTGTATCGTTTGTTGCGTATCTCCGATGATTCGATAATGCACATACTGTGAATGAAGACTGTCTAACGTTACAAACTGATACTACAGTATGAGATGAAAAACCACTGCGTGTAGAGGAGGTTAAAAAGCAGACGTGTTTTGTGAGTGTGAAACCGAGATGTTGTCTTTGGCGGTTATGTATGTCGGTGTGTATTTATAAAGTAAAATGATTGATTGTGGGAATTTGTCATAAAATATATAGGCTCTAGTGCTAGTGCTATTTGTCTCTCGGATAAGTCACTTATGTTGAGCAAGCGTTGGATTTGATACATTTTTCCAAAGTAAATCCCAAAGAACGAGTGTAAATGCTAGGAAGTAACATGGTGGAGGATATTAAACATAACGCGTTGGTTGGGTCACCGGTCGAACTCTCTACACGTCCTGCCTGCCCTCGTGGGGCACGACGAAGTGCGGTTTTTGGTCAACTGAGAATCTCTTGATACCTCAGGTGAGCCATCGTAGTGCAGTGCGAGAGAACTACTGTCTCATAGATATAGGAATCACTAAGACACCCTGCTATTGAACTCTCTAGTTAGATTTTATCATTGTGAATTATTTTTGAAAAATATTCAGGTGTGGACTATAGGGTATATCATATTACAGTATAAGTGAGTCAACTACTCGAGAAGCATGAGTAAAACTGTGTGAAATCAACCATAGATAGTGTCGGTAGTTGTTCACTTGTGCACGTGACGGTGCAGGGTGTGATTGATACTGATACACATTCATGAGACTGACCAGAGAGTAGGGATCACTTTGCTCATATTGATAATACTAACTAGGCTAGAATATTTAGTTCAAGAGAACTGAAGGACAACTCTACCGTCTCGCTTTGGACCTCAAAGTGAAGGTCAAGCATGTGAGAGTTGACTGAGTCGGACTGAGAGATTGAGGTTGCTATTAGCCTGTCTTGTTGAACATAACTGCGAGGCTCCGTGCTAATCGTTGTTTTTGATTACGGAATATAGAGAATGTTAGCGATCTCGTAAAGTGCTTTATCACCTTTTTCGGTTGAGAGGAGGTGGTGATATGTCTTTGTCTCATATTGATGGTCTCATGTGCCTCTGGTGGTTGTGGTATAGTGACACAATGGTACAAAGAGTGAAAGTGATATTATCAATTATAAATTTACGATGGAGATGAATCGTGTTGATAAACAGAGTAAGGGTCAAAAAACAGTGTCCGTTTCACTTAGATAATGGGGGGTTGAACGAGATGAGTTTGTTAAGTCTGTGCTGTTCTCTGTCTAAGGAACACAAGGAGTATGTCTACACAGTCTTTTAAAATCCCAAACTGGTACTGTCTTAATAAGTATCATTTCTGGAATTCGAGTTAGTGTTGAGTGTTCTAGTGTGTTATGTTATTTAGAACTGATGACTACCAGGTGCTTTATGTCACTACAGGGTTAGTGGTTACCAGGTGACTTTGGCTAATTGGTTTGAAAAACAAATGAACCTTTCAGTTTATATAAAACCCCCCGGCCTCAGCTCAGGCGAGACGACCCGCTAGACTTAAGCAGATTAGTCAGCGGATGAAAAGAAACTAACCAGGAGTACCCGAGTAGCGGCGATTGAAGAGTTATAATCCTAGCACTCCTGGTCAAGTGAATCAGTCGGGATTCTCGTTCGACCGATGCAGTGTGTTGTAGACTATTAAGACATTCGTTTTGACCGTATACATTACAACGGCCTTTTGAACTCGTTCCACGCTATTGGTTACTGCCAGGATGACTAATTTCAGCTCTGCCTTCCACGGACTTTCTAGTTTCGTGGATGGTTTGAAATACGAGCTACAAAGTTTGGAATAAACCAATATTTCGAAAAAAGCCAGTTATAAACCTATACTTACCGTAACCCTATTTCCCCGGGTAAATAACAATTGATTGTTTGTTAAACATATATTGATATACACCCGTTGTTTAAAACGTATGGACATTCGAATCTATAGCCCTCGTCGGGCTCAGCGATGCGGGTGGCGAGAGCTGAGGTGATCGCTGAGGGCAGCCTCGGCTGGTCTCTGGTCATGCTGGTCATCTACGTTGCTCACGGCGTGTATTCCCGGGTGGATTCGTAATCCGCACGCGGCTGGAACCGTGTCAAAGGACCCAGTGCTCTTGTTGCTTCGGCTTCAAGATGCTGGATTCCCGGCACCGAGTCGGCCCGTCGTCGGGTGCTGTGAGACTCGGGGTGGGTCTCTTGGGGTAGCGGAGAGGCGGCGAGGTCCGTCTAAGCCGTCTTGACACATTGAACCAGGAGTTTCTATTGTGTGCGAGTAGGCGTTCGAGGAGACGACCGATTGCGTACTAAATGTTCAAGCAGTGATTGAGATGATGATGGGAGATCCTTCTCCTCGGGAGAGGGCGCATACCCGTGGAGTCGTGATCCCGGTACAGATTTGACGCACCGAGAGCACACATGATGGGACCCGACAGATGGTGACCTATGCCTCGGCCAGGTCGAAGTCAGGGGAAACCCTGAGGGAGGACCGACGTGAGTCTGACGAGCAAATCGATCGGCGGAGCTTTTTAGAGGGGCGATAGAATCCTCAAGACATCTAGGAGCTGGGTCCTCCTGTCTTGTACCACAGAATAGCTGGCGCGCACGCACAGGAGACGGGAGTATCCTCAAGTCCAGCGTCTGATTAGAGGCTTTTGGGCAGTAACGGCCACAACAGCGTCTCCCTAGGTCACTTTTTGAGCGACCTTGACGAACGTGAGGGTGTTGGCGTCCCGGCGGGTTGATTCTAGGGAGCAGTGGGCCACTTTTGGTAATAAGAAATTGCGCTGATTTATTACCAAACGGTCCTGAGCCAGATATCAAAAACCTTCATAGACACCACCAAAAGTACATGAGTTGGGTTCTCCAGACAGCAGGAAGGTGGCTCTGGAGGTCGGACACCGATGAGGAGTGTAACAACTCACTTGCCGACGAACCTCGCACTGAAAATTGGAGGCGCGTTAGCATTGTGCTGATACCGGACCGCCGGTCGCAGAGCTCGTCGATCCTGGGTGATCGTCGCTGACGCGCCGGTGAGTAGGGAGGTCGCACTGGTTGCGTTGAAGGGTTTGGGCGTGAGCCGGCCTGGAGCTGCCAGTGGCTCAGTTCTTGGTGAGAGTAGCAAAGACTCGAGCGATATCCTTGAGGCCGGACATGGGGACGGTGTCCATGTGAACAATTGTTTTACTTGGGTCAGTCAGTCCTAATCACAACCTTACAGTGAAGCACAAGACAATTGTTGACAAACAGAGACTCGCCGGGTTGCTCTCACATCGAGAAGCTTGGTGCACGGGCGAAATTGACTCCGTTTTGTCGTCGGGACCCTGGGTGGGGTCCCTGTCGAATCCTAGGCTCCGTCTCGGCCAAGAGACGTGTTACGTGGACGCCGGTGGGCGTGCCGGGACGAGTGTTATTGTGTGTGTAAGGGAGATATTAGCCCTTGACGTCCTCCAATGAAGGCGAGGGTTAATCGTCCGAAGAGTGTTTCACGTTAGCGTCGTAAGTTCAGTATTGTCTGTAATTGACCTCCAGGGGGAGGCCCAAGTCTCATAATCCAACAACACCGTACATAGTCAAGAATCAGGTACCAACCGTGAACTGACTATCGGATTGCTATGCCGGGCTGTCAGTGACATCAGCCAAGGTGTTCAGGATCTTCGGGCTCCGGCGTTTCTCTGACTTGTGTTGGTGTCATGCGTGGAAAACGATGTGTCTGGATCCCGAGGTGGTCTTGGGTTCTCGCAAGTGTGCTCGATCCATTCTATCGATGGTAGTTGACGTACCTAGTAGTGTTTGTAGTGCCGTGCGTTGGCTTTCTGTGGAGCCTCGTTACACACTTAACGAACAACTCAGAACTGTCAATATCCTGTTGCCTCAGACGTGAGGTATAATACATTGCAGTGCAACGGAGGCAGCGCGGATTAATTCACTTAGAGTTCGTACACTTTATATTAATGTCAATTTTACGAAAATCTATTACTAACTTGTACTAGGCTTGTGTACATCTCACTCTCTGAAGGGAGCCAAAGTAATCGACATCGCCTGAGTGAAACGCACTCCGTGAGAAACCATAGTGACACTGACCCTATCTCCGGTCGCTCGACCAAAGTGACAGTGTTCCTTGACTTTTAATGTCGGAGTTGACCAAATACCCTGGTGATATTGATTGTCAGGCGGAGGTGGGGAGTGTACGGCGAGGTTTCTCAGCCGTGGGATATTGTAACTTCGGCACTGACAGACCCAGCCGGTGCGGGTCTCGTACAATAAAAAGGTAATACGATGCCCGGCAAGGGTGGGAAGGTGGTTGTGGTTCCATGGCGTCCCACATCGTGGGTCTCACACTTAACCTGCTGAGGCCCCGTACGGCGGGGGCGGTTTAATGGGGTTGGCCCTCTGTCAAATGATAACGCATGGGTCCTAAGGCAAGCTCAGGGAGGACAGAAACCTCCCGAAGAACAAACGGGAAAATGCTGGCTTGATCCGTACGGTCAGAACGAGTGCGAACTGCTAAAGCACGGCCGGTCGATCCTTTTGGCGTTAAGAGTGTTCAGCACGAGGTGTAAGAACAGTTACCCCCGGGCTCCCTGTCTTGTTGCAGCCCAGCGCGCATAGCGACGTCGCTGATCTATCAGGCGAGATAGGCTCGGACGATAAGTTCGAAGAAGTATTCGCCCCGTTTAGGAGTGTTATCCCACCTCCAGGAACCATGAGATGTGTTTATACCGTCGAGAGACTGTGAAGTTTTACCCTACAGACGCTCAAAGCCGGTAATCGAGTAATCCTGCAACGTACGAGAGGAACCGCAGGTTTGGACAGTTGGTTTTGCACTTGGTCGATCGGCCCCTTGTGCATGGCTACGTCGGTGTGATTATAACAGAAAGCCTCTGAAGGTAGACTCTGTCCTCGAGTTCACAACGGGACCGTGCATTCGTACTCACTTTTGGCTAAACGTAAACTGGTCCTTTAGCTTTTAGCACTGGGTTCGAGTGCTTCGGAGCCACGGTTCGTCGGGTGCGTGCCCTCAGGATACGGCGACAGGGACGCTTCACCGTCTACTCCATCAAATCGTACCAACTTTAGACTTCAAAAATCAAGTGTATTAGCATTGTGGCCAGGCCGGTGTGGTGGCCCAGGGCGAGCAGTACTTGAATCAGATATATGCGGAGACTATTCATAAGAGATTGAGTTTTGTAGTGCATGCGTTAAAGTCAAAACAAGTATAGATAATGACTATAACTTTGGTTTATGAGTTGACGTTGTTGGCTAGCTATTCCAAATAGTTTTTGCTCCATGCATCACCCATGCCTTGAGGTAAGTCTACTCACCGGGGCGTTGGCGATGAACGTGTTCGGACTAGTAAAGTGTGAAAAGACTCCTCTGTGAATATATTTACAATGGAATGTAAAGTTCCTAACCTAGAGTCCGGGTTCTTTCTATATGGTAGGTCCAAGAACAGGAATGACGGTTGGTCTTTTTTCCGCTAAGTTGGCGGGTGCCCTTCGGTCACCCGCACTTTCAATTTACTCAGGCCCATTGTATCAAATGAAGTCTTTGGTTTTAGAGTCTAAGCGTGTTTTCCCTGTGTGCGCTTCGCGCACACAGGGAGAGTATTTTTAAAAACGGAGGGGGAGGCGGGAGCCCTCCCCCGAGTCCTGGGATTGTGACTTTAATTTTTCAAGGATTTTGGGGCCGAGGGTGTATCCAGACTGGGCTGTGTAATTGTCTACAGAGAACATAAAAGTCAGAGAGTACTAGTCCCGTCTGCGGTGACAGAAGACACGGGTGAGTGTGAGTCATGGTCTACACGCGCGGGTCTTCTAAAATGTCTGACCTGTTCTGAAATAACATCCTTTTTCTTAGATAACATACTCCGGTCTTTACTTTCAGTAAGTTTTTCCTATATGGAGATCATGTGGCGTTCTACGGTAGGTCCGGGATTGTTGGTGCTGTCAGGAATGAAGCTAGTAAGCGGCAGTCTTAAAAATAAATTACCAAATATTAACAAACGGTACTCAATAATCTGTCCTTAATTCTCTTGAACAATTCTTGAACATTGAACGCTTAAACGAACTGTTATTGAAAATAACAGTAACACCCCTATTATAAATAAATTGTTCTATGTCAAAGATTAAATAGTATGGGAATACGATGCTAAAACCCGTATGAAAAAATGGTTCTAGTTAATAACTTTTTTATAATTGTTTTGAAAGGTAAATAGCCTAGTTTCTGTTGGGCGCCCCCACACGAGTGTAAACTCGTAAACAATCTCTGTATAAAGAGGTCAAGTATGACTAGCCTATACCTACACTGTAAAACGCGACTATCGTCATTTTCTCAGATCAGTTAATACACTATGAGAAACGTTCACATTTGTATATAATTTTGTACAGTGACTGAGACACTTATCTGTTGAGGTTTGCCCCTCCAACAAGTTGTAACAACGAAAACTCTCGCATGTGACCTAAGTCACTGAGCAACAACAAAGACAAATTTTAGTCTGGTTAACTATTTGTACCCATTACATTCTCTACACAAAGAAAACACCGCGAGGTTATAGGTTGTTTTAAACGGTCGTAGCTGTTCACACTAGATCAAATGTCAAGTGATTATCATTCAGTCAAGGACACATTCATCAAATATCGACTTACACCACCGCAAAACTATGAACTCTGACACAGCAACCCATTCATTGAGATAGAAATAATAAACGTCATTATGTTGGTCTCAGACCAAACGAAAGAGATAGTTAAGTTAACCAAGAATGTATGTACTACCGAGACCAAACTTTTGTTAGATATACTTAAAACCCTACATTATGGTTTAATGAGACCCACCGAATGATCGATTAGATTTAGAAACGTCTTTATTTTGGTAAACGTAAAACCGTATGTGAGATATTCGTATATCACGTATTTCTGGTCGACTTTGAAAAAACTAATTTTATATTTTAGTAAACAAATTATTGCAGTTTGTCTACGTAAAATATAATGAGATCTATTAGTTACTAAAGACAGTATTGTGGACATCGTCCAACAGACTGAGCTATATGTTTAAACAATTTAATTAGTGTAGACGAAGAAAACAAGTCTGATATCTTGTATTTTAACCATTCAGGAGGTGGGTCTTTTATTTGATTGTTGAGCCCGAGATGTAAAATTTTAATTATAGAAACTAAGAAAAACAATATATATATATTTTTTTTATTTTATAAATTTGTCATTTTTTAAAACTATCTATCATGTCAGTCGCTTAGCATTCAGTCTTTGACAAATAAAGCCACGTTATACAAAGTGGTCCGTTTACCAACCATCCAAAAACAAATTAAAATAATTTTTTGTCGTGGTGGTGTGGCCGGAGGGTGCAACATGCAAATTTCATAGTCTGAACGCAAAAAAAAAAAAAAAAAAAAAAAAAAAAAAATATTTGTCTTGACATTTCCACAGCATCGTTTGTTGGTTTGGGTACTTAAAATACTTAAAATTTTAATTATTAAAAAATGCACAATCAAACACCAAACAAAAATAGGTTTTCAAACTGACTTGTCCTTCGAGAAATTTGTCATTTGAACAGACACATGGACGTTGAACATCAACTTACTTTATAATAGGTTGACAGTTAGTGGATACGACGGGCCCCCACTCCCCGCCTATCCTGACGAGAGACGTTTTAATGAAAAAAAAATAAAACACAAAAAAACTTGTATGTAAATGTCCCGAGTCTCGGTGGTTGGGTTATAGAATTAAATTGTTACTTCATAACAACTGCAGATCCACAAACGCCAATCGCTTAGGTGTGGTAGGTCGACCATAAAATTAATAGTGTTTTTGGTGGATCAAGGTTTATCTCAGGACTAGTTTGACTAATACACATATAATTATCTATTTTTGTACTCAACTACTTTGAGTGAGAATATACCAAAACATAAGTAGATCTTTTAGGTGTTTTATGTAGTTGTATATTTTTAATCTGTTTTATTATTAACAAATTCTTATAGATTGTTGTTATACAAGTAATGAGTTGATAATACTACAAAACGAATTAGAGATTTTTTGGGTTTTTTAAAGTTTGCTAGATTTACTTGTATTACAAAAACCACAAGAAATATAGATTTTAGTAAACTAAGACTGTATTTTTTAAAAATAAAAAAATAATTATATATTTTAGGTACTCAATACTTTCATGGTTAAGCTGACAACAATACATTTAAATATTAGTTAAACAAGAGAGTCTTGTGTAATGATTCCAAACGTATGATAGCGATGATTTAAAAAAGACAGTCTGCTTGACTAAGACACCAATTTATTAATAAGTCAAAATTTTGTTATTTTATGTGGTAATTAAAAATTTGAATTCTGAAAACCGGACGATAATCAACAGACATGATATGAGGGGGTCCCTCTAGACAAGAAAAAATTGAGCGTGATCGATGGATGGAAACGGTGGACATGGTCGAGGTGAGATCCGTTTCAAATTGTATCTCGTGTTGTGTCGTTTTATATAACCGGTGAGAATTTCTCGAGATAACATGAAGTAAAATTAAATTACTTAATATCCATTCAAAACTTTAGTTCTATCAAGATTTGAGGTTGTGTTACGTTGTAAAATCTCAACAGTTATGTTTAATCTACTGACCGTTATGTAAACGGTTTCGAGTATAAGAAAAATATTATGTTACTTTCAAAATTTTTATTAATTTTTTATTACTTAAATTAATTCTTTCATCAAAAATGAATAGTCTAATCTTAACTTATCTTTTTTGGGCAATCGCTACCAGACAAATGGTTAGATTGCTAGTGCTTTAAAATCGTTTAATTGTAGTTTTTATTTCAAAGTCATACTGACTAGCGGGGTGTTGAGTTTTATAGATCCATTGCTCAACTCAAGAGAGCAACTGTAGGTACTGACACTTAAGTAATATACATGCAACCTGGTAGCTATCGCAAAATTTTAGTGTTTTTTACGGGTAATAAAATCCAATTTTCTGTTTTAGCTAATGACCGTTTTGGAACAGTTATATTTTGTGAGCGAATCTTTGACTTTATGTTATAATCTTTAGGTATTTTGCGTGGGATTGCTGTGGTGTGTTTATTATCTGATATCAGGATTTTGAAAAATTGTTAATTAATACAGGTACATATAAATTATGTATAGTAGCGATTTTAGTTATATTTAACTGTATATATTTTATAAAAAAAATTGTTATTACAATTTAATTTTATAACAATGACTAGTTTCGTTGGGTGTTGTTAAAAAAAATAATAATTCGATACAATTAACAAACTAATTACACTTTAAAAAGTGTTATAAATTAATTATTAATTAAATATATGAATTATGAACAACTTAATCTCCTACACAGACATGCGCGGATTGGGTCCCTAGCGACCCGACACATTCAGATAGAGTGTTGGACGAGGGTGACATTGGATCCAGAAAGATCCCTCTAAAAATTACGCGAGTGGGTTTTCGGTTTCCATCTCAATTGATAGTCGCTATATAAACTAGAATACAAGAATAGGAAAAAATCAGCAGCTAAGCAGGTGATATTTCTCGAGTTTAGTAACAGGTACAGAATTGAGATATTCCGTTTACAGTTGAGTTATTTAACGGAGAGACCCCACGGACCGACAGACACTGTGCCCGTCAGTCACTGTAGGGCGTGTATGGTCTAACTAGCTCAATTGTTGTAACGGCACGGCTTGATCAGTTGCTCCAAAAGGTGGCTTGAATCACTGTCCCTATCTACGGTCTAGCGAACCCACTGCCAGGGGAACGGGCCTGGTAACGTCTGCGGGGACAGAAGACCCAGTTGAGCTTGATTCTCGGTCGGAGGTGGGGAGTGACCGGAGAGGTGTAGCCGAAGTGTGAGATGGTAAACTAGTCTCATACAGACAACGCCTGTCCGGGTCGAGTAACAGAATACCGTACTAGGAGTCCCGGCACTGGTGGGAAGGGGGTTGTGGTTACATGGATTACCACATAGGGGGGAGATCTAGATAAGTGCGGAGGCACGGTAAGGAGGGGGCGTGTGTATTGGGCGGGCCATCTGTCAAATGAGAACGCAGGTGTCATAAGTCCAGCTCAGGGAGGACAGACACCTCCAGGAGAGCACCTGGTCTCATTCTGGCTTGATCCCGACGGTCAGTACGATTGCGGTCTGCGACAGCACTGCCTCTCGATCCATTTGGCTTGTAGAGTTTTAAGCCCGAGGTGTCAGAACAGGTACCACAGGGATAACTGGCGGGTGGTGGCAACGCGTTCACAGTGACGTCGATATTCTCTACGTAGATGTATGCTCGTAGTCTCATTTAGAATCAGTATTAGCCACTTGTCGGATTTTTCACCCAACAACATGAACCATGATCTGGGTTTATACCGTCGTGAGACCGGGTCGTTGGACACTCCAGACGGTCAAAGCCGTTGCACTAGTAATCCTGCGAAGTACGATAGTACCAGCAGGTTCGGACCGGTTGGTGTGAACGTGTTCGAACGGCCACGGGTGCGAGGCTACGTCCGTGTGATTATACATGATAGCCTCTGAAGGTAGAATCTGTGCTGGAGTTCACAACGGTACCGTGCGTTCGGACTCACTGTTGGCTCAACGTAACCTGTTCCTTTAGCTTTTAGCAATGGGTGCTAGTGCTTCGGAGCCAAGGCTTCGGCGGTTGCTTGCTCTTCGGGTGACGGCGACAGGGCAGCTTCACCGTCGAATAAATCAAATATTCCATACTAAGTCGAATGCCAAAATCACGCTCGTAGACGACTTGGGCACCGGCCGGGGTGTTGTAAACGGTAGAGCAGTAACTTACACTGCGATCTGCTGGAGACTAAGCCTCACGACCGGGAGATTTGTCTTGCCAGCGGGCAAG
>NC_142795.1:6885802-6961143 GCF_049724085.1 Artemia sp. Qi Xiang Cuo | reverse complement strand
TGTGTGTGTGTGTAAGTTTTTGTGTGTGTGTAAGTTTTTGTATGTGTGTGTTTTTTTTTGTGTGTATGTATGTGTTTCTGTGTGTTTGTTTAAGTTTTTGTGTGTTTTTGTGTTTTTATTTGTGTTTAAGTTTTTTTTTGTGTAAGTTTTGTGTGTTTGTGTTATTTTTTGTGTGTGTTTGTGTGTGCTTGTGTGTATGCTTGTGTGTGTGTAAGTTTTGTGTGTGTGTGTGTGTCTTGTGTGTGTGTTTGTGTGTGTGTGTGTAAGTTTTTGTGTGTGTAAGTTTTGTGTGTGTGTGTGTGTTGTGTGTGTTTGTGTGTGTGTGTGTTTGTATGTGTTTGTGTTTGTGTGTTTTTGTTTTTTTGGGTGTGTTTTTTTTGTGTTGTTGTTTTTTTTTTATTTTGTGCTCGTTTTGTTTTGTGTTTTTTTGTGTTCATTAGTATTTTTTTGTTTATGTTATTTTGTGTGGGTAAGTTTTTTTGTTTTTGTCATTTTCTTCGTGTGTTTGTGTGGTTTCGGGTTTTTGTGTGTGGGTGTGTGTATGTGTGTGTGTGTGTGTGTGCATGTAAGTTTTTTTGTGGATGTAAGTTTTCGTGTGAATGTGTAAGTGTTTGTGTGTGTGTGTGTGTGTATGTTTGTGTGTGTGTGTGTGTGTTAGTTTTGGAGTGTGTGTGTTAGTTTTCATGTGTGTGTGTGTAAGTTTTCGTGTGCATGTGTAAGTTTTTGTGTGTGTAAGTTTTTGAGTGTGTGTGTTAGTTTTAGTGTGTGTTTGTGTTAGTTTTGTGTGTGTGTGTGTGTGTTAGTTTTTGTGAGAGTGTGTGTGAGTTTTTTTTTGTGTTCAGTTGTTTTGTTTTGTGTGTGTGTGTGTGTGTGTGTATTTTTGTGTGTGTGTGTAATTTTTTGCGTGTGTGTGTTTGTGATAGTGTGTTTGTTAGTTTTAGTTTTGTGTGTGTGTGTGTGCGTGTAAGTTTTTTTTTGCCTGTAAGTTTGTGTTTGGTTGTAAGTTTTCGTGTGATTGTGTAGTGTTTGTGTGTGTGTGTGTGTGTGTAAGTTTTTGTGGGTGTAAGTTTTGGGGTGTGTGTGTAAGTTTTCGTGTGTGTGTGTGTAAGTTTTGTGTGTGTGTGTGTGTGTGCAAGTTTTTGTGCGTGTGTGTGTTTGTTTTTTTGTGTTCATGTGTCAGTTTTTTTTTTTGTGTGTTTTTTTATTTTTGTTTTTGTGTGTATTTTTTTGTGTGTGTTTGTGTTTTTTCTTGTGTGTGTGTGTGTGTGAGTTTTGTGTGTGTGTGTGTGTGTAAGTTTTTGTGTGAGTGTAATATTTTGTGTGAATGTAAGTTTTAGTGTTCATGTGTAATTTTTTGTGTGTTTGTGTGTGTGTTAGTTTTTTTGTGTGTGTGTGTGTAAGTTTTGGGGTGTGTGTGTAAGTTTTCGTGTGTGTGTGTTAGTTTTCGTGTGTGTGTGTGTGTAATTTTTTGTGTGTGTGTGTGTAAGTTTTTGTGCGTGTGTGTAAGTTTTTGTGTGTGTGTGAGTTTTTGTGTGCATGTAAGTTTTTGTGTGCATGTATGTTTTTGCGTGTGGGTGTAAGTTTTTGTGTGTGTGTGTGTGTAAGTTTGTTTGTTTCTATTCTTTTGTGTGTGGATGTATTTATTTTGTGTGTGTGTGTGTAATTTTTTTTTTGTGTGTGTGTGTGTGTAATTTTTTGTGTGTGTGTATGTTTTGTTTTAGTATTTATGTGTAGGTGTGTGTGTGTGTGTGTGTGTGTGTGAGTTTTTGTGTGTGTAAGTTTTGGCGTGTGTGTGTAAGTTTTCGTGTGTATGTGTGTAAGTTTTGTGTGTGTGTTTTTGAAATTTTTTGTGGGTGTGTGTGTGAGTTTTTTTGTGTTAATGTGTAAGTTTTTTTGTGTGTGTGTGTGTGTTTGTTAGTTTTTTTGTGTGTTTCATTTTTGGCGTGTGTTTGTGAGTTTTCGTGTGTGTGTGTGTGTGTAAGTTTTGCGTGTGTGTGTGTGTAAGTTTTTGTGTGTATATCATTTTTTGTGTGCGTTTAATTTTTTGTGTGCTTGTTTTAGTTTTTGTGTGTGTGTGTGTGTGTGTGAGTTTTTGTGTGTGTGTGTAATTGTTTGCATTTGATAGAAATATTTCGTGTGTGTGTGTGTAAGTATTTTTGTGTGTGTGTGTATGTTTTTGTGCGTGTGTGTAATTTATTGTGTGTGTGTAAGTTTTTATGTGCATGTATGGTGACCGGGGGAGGACCTTTGGGGCCCAGGGAGGGCGTTTGGGGATCCGGGGCCCTTGAGGATTGGGTGGTCTTTTGGGAGCCCGGGGCACCTTTGGGGACCGGGGGAGGACCTTTGAGGACCAGGGGAGGGCTTTTGGAGGTCTGAGGAGGGCGTTTGGGGGATAACATTTCGAAATTTTTACTTTTTAGTTTACTTTTTTTGCGGCGCATCCCTGCGGCGCATCCTGCGGCGCTTTCCTGCGGTGCCTCCCTGCAGCGCATCCTGTGGTACTTTCCTGACCCACAGCGCATCCCTGTGGCACATCCTGTGGCGCTTTGCTGGCCTAAGGTGCATCCTGGCAGTGCTTCTCTGGCCTGATGGACCTGTGGGAACCAGGGGAGGGCCTTTGGGGGCACAGGGAGGACCTTTGGGGGCACAGGGAGGGCCTTTGGGGGTCCGGGGGGACAGTTGGGGGCCTGGGGGACATTTGGGGACCGGTGGAGAGCCTTTGGGACTCCGTTGGTCCTTTGGGAGCTCGATGGGCCTTTGGGGGGCCCGGGGATGGCCTTTGGGGGTCTGGGTGGGCCTTTGGGGGCGCCGGTGGCCCTTTGGGAGCTTTGGGGAGCCTTTGAGGACCGGGGGGACAGTTGGGGGCCTGGGGGACATTTGGGGACAGGTGGAGGGCCTTTGGGACCCCGTTGGTCCTTTGGGAGCTCGATGGGCCTTTGGGGGGCCCGGGGATGGCCTTTGAGGGTCTGAGTGGGCCTTTGGGGGTCGGGGGGGACTGTTGGGGGCCTGGGGGACATTTGGGGACCGGTGGAGGGCCTTTGGGACCCCGGTGGTCCTTTGGGAGCTCGATGGGCCTTTGGAGGGCCCGGGGATGGCCTTTGGGGGTCTGGGTGGGCCTTTGGAGGTGCCGGTGGCCCTTGGGGAGCTGGGGGGGCCTTTGAGGACCGGGGGCTTCCTTCGGGGTTGGGGTAGGAGGATTGGAGTCCTTTGGGGTTGGGTTAGAGGACCTCACAACACTGTTCAAATGAAACTTGTGTATTATAACAACCACAAAGTTTCACCATTAAATTCTCTTCTAAAATCTCTTCAAAAATCATCTTTTAAAATGTCTCTAACTGTTTCGCCGAAATAATTCCATAACCTGTCTAAAACAGTTTCGCCCAAATAATCCCTAAACGTAATTCAGCGTGTTCCTTTTGTTTTTTGGCATCTCTGCGCTAATGCATTTCAAATTAATAAGAAACCTGATTCCCGCGCGAAAACAATTCATCGCTAAGATGTTTCTTGGAGAATTGTTTCCATGGCCTTTGGCTATTAATATCCTTTGGAGTTCGACCAAAAGAGTTGTTTCTGAGGCAAAGACATTAATGACTTGGATCTATTCCTGGAGAATCGTTTCTATGCGAAAATTTTTAAAGTCTGACAGATGATGTCATTGGTTGATTGATCTGTCAAGAAAGGGGAATTAATTTGTTGTTTTTAAGGGGAATTATTGATTCACGATAGGTGAATTGAGGTCGACAGCACAGGTGTTTGACATTCGCTGAGAGCGTGCACTAACAACAACAACAACATCGACCTTGGAAATTTAGGTCATTGACCCCATTAACCACGTGTTCTCCCTAATGATTCTATGCCCAAATATGGTACCCCGTCACGACTGACATTACCACGTGTTCTCCATAGGGAGTCTATGCCCATATATGGAGCCCCGTCAGTATTCTATGCCCATATAAGGAGTCCCCCCTGTAGTTATAGGGTCACTTCTACTAGCTATTTATTCTAATTAACGGCATTTGTGATTAGGGGGTCATTTTTAAAGAATTGGAACAAAATTCGAACTTTTGCTTAAAGAGCAAGGTATTGAAAAGGGGGCGAACCCTCTAATATACGTATTAAAAATATATGAATATAGAATTTCGTTACGTAAGTTAATTCGTAAGTTACGTATATTTACGTATATTTTTGTAAGTTACGTAGAAATTATCAACGCCTCGCTCTTTAAGCTAAAGTTTTTTATTGTTTTAAAAAATAAAGTTGTGAGACAGAGTCAAACTTTAGCGTAAAGAGCGAGGTGTTGAGGAGGGGACAGCCCCTTTCATGTACGGAATAAGTGTTATTCCGTATATGAAAGGGGCTCTCCCTCTCTCAACACCTCGCTCTTTACGCTAAAGTTGTTTTTTTTAAATAAAGTTGTGAGAAAGAGTCAAACTTTAGCGTAAAGAGCGAGGCTAGATGGATTTTTTTTGGCTAGATGACTTTCTCGAAAATTGTTTAATTTTATTTACAAACGCTTTAATTAGTAATAAATATACGTAACTTACAAATTAACTTGCGTAAGGAACTTCTATATTCGTCTATTCTTATTACGTATATTAGGGGGGTGCACCCCCTAGTCAATACCTGGTGTGCACCCTTGGGCGAACCCAATGATACACGTAATAGTTTCTGTTCGTTTTAAGTTTTGATGTTGAAAAGTTTTTCAGTTGAAAACTTTCTGATCGTTTTTTAAATAATGCTGGGAAATCTGGCGCCCCTTCATAGCAATTTCCCTTCCCCCATGAAAACTTCCTCCATGGAAAGATCCTCCCACGTAACCCCCGATCCACCCCCCCCATTACCAGAAAAAAATCTCCCCTGAAAACGCCTGTATATTTCCCAATAACCAATACTATGTGTAAACATTCGGCAAAGTTCATAACTTGCAGCCCTTCCCCCGGGGACTGTGGGGGATTAGGTTATCCTCAAAGACACTGTTATTATATTTTTTGACCATGCTAAACAAAATCGCTATCTCAAAATTTTGATCGGGTGACTTTGGGATAAAAATAAGCGTGAAATGGGGCTAGTTGCCCTCCATTTTTTTGTTCACTTAAAAAGGGTACTAGCACTTGAAATTTACGTTTGAATGAGCCCTCCTGCGATATTCTAGGACCACTGGGTCGATGCGATCACCCATGGGGAAAAATAAACAAATAAACACGCCCGTGATCTTTCTTCTGGCAAAAAATACAAAATTCCACACTTTTGCAGATATGAGCTTGAAACTTCTACAATAGGGTTCGCTGATACGCTGAATCTGATGGTTTGATTTTCTATTAATTTTAAGGGTTTTTTTCCTTTTTTCGAAAATAAGGCAAATTTTCTCAGATGCGTAACTTGGGTAAGACTAAACTTGATGAAATTTATGTATTTGAAATCAGCATAAAAATCTAATTCTTTTGCTGTATCTATTGGTATCAAAATTCCTTTTTAGAGTTTCGGTTACTATTGAGTCAGGTCGCTCCTTACTTACAGTTTGTCACCTTACAGTTGGTTCGTAGTTCGTTACGTAAGGTTTTTTGAGACAGGAAAGAAAACAAGAGATCTATTACAAGTTTACAGTAGCAATGGCTACTAACGTCTCGAGAGCATATTAACTTTCATTGTCCTTTTCTAGGAGCTCAGCCGGGCATGCTTGACTACTCAATTTGGCCGTGGCTTGAAAGAATCAGAGCAATATCGACAATATATGGCAACACATTAGATGTAGCAAAGAAAAAATTCCCAAATATAGTAAGCTCCATTTGAACGAGTCTTAAAATTCTTTTATTCTTAATTGTGAAACCAATTTTTTCAGAGAGGGGGCTTTCAAGAATGTAGTCAATTTTTTTTAGGGGGGTAAGGGGTGGGGAAGATCAATCATTTCAGGATGGTCAAACACAGAAAAGATTTATTTAGCAATAATGTAAACAAAATAAGAAATGTAAAATTACACAAAATAAGGAATGTAAGATTTTCGTGCATGTTATTTTTGTAATTATACTCATTTTTCCCTCTAAGCACTCCCCTGGCTCTTCTACAAGCTACTTCACAAAGACCTTAGAAATTTGGAAACGTGTTTGAACAACGGTCCTCAGACATTCAGTTCACAGTAATTTTTTGAAAAACAAGGGAAATCTCTGTTTCCCTTTAAAAGCTGTCTCTACTTTTAATATTTCGACTTCACGTCCAAAAACCATTATCAATGAAAAAAATTAAGTAAGAAAGTTTAAACAAAACACACAAAGAAAGGTCAAGAAAAAACAAAAACATCAAACAAAATTCACATCTTAAGCACTTCCAGTATCACCATGCAAATAGCACGAATTTGCGCAGCGGTATGATAAACTAGGTCGTCTCTTGCACAGTTGGAGTTTGAAATATCTTATTTGAAAGAGTTTGGAATTTGAAAGATATTTCAAACTCCAACTGTGCCAGAGAAAACCTAAGTTATCATTCTGTTGTGCGTATTCGTGCTATTTGCATGGTGTTATAGTGATATTGAAATTTATTAAAATATGAGTATTTGTTTATTGTTTTGTTGCTTGTTTTCCTTTTCTTTATATGTTTTGTTTAATTTAGCTTTATTCGATTTCCTGTATATTTCGTTTTTTTTCTGTTGATAAAGGTTTCCAGATGTGAAGTCAACATATTTGGATTTCTTTATCGTTTAAAGTTAGATAGTATTTTTTGTTTTGTATAAATCTTAGTTTTAAAATATTACTCCCATTTTCTTTATATTTTTATTTGTTAGATTCTGTAAATAGAAAGGCAGTGTGGTCTAAGATATTTCTTTCTTATTGGCTATAGACCCATTGTTTTTATAAGTTCACCCCTTTGGGTTTTTATCATGGTAGGCTGGTCTTTCTATAGTTTATTTTTATATTAATTTATTAATAATTAGCAGATATGAAAGTAATATATTAATTTATTAATAATTATATTAATATTAATTTATTAATATATATTATTATATTATATTAATTATATTAATTAATTATATTATATTAATTAATATAAATTAATTATATTAATTAATTATATTAATTTATTAATAATTAGCAGATATGAAATATCACATGAAGAAAATTACTTTTAGCCAGGAAATTGATTTTGTCGATGTAGAAAGGGGATTTACACTTTGCTACTTGGCGGCGTAGCTTTGAAATATTTATATTAAAAATGTAGAAATAACTATTCCATGACCTTAACGATTTGTCACCTGACTTGTTTAAAGTAATTAACTATACTTGTAATTTTTACACGATTCAAAAAATTAATCCTGTGAACAACCAGAAAAAAGCTAGGCTTTAGCCTTCACAAAAAATTGTCTTATTTTATGGCGGCTTAAAAAAATAAGATTTCTCTTTTTCTATTATAGCGGAGTTTTTTTTTATTTCCCTTTCTAAATATTATTTTTAATATTTGTTTCCAATTCCAGAAAGTATGGTGGCAAAGGATAATCGAAGACCCATGTGTTAAGATTTCGTTTCGAAGTTCCGAAGAGCATCTTGACTTTATCCAAAAAGAACTCCAAGGTCAAGCAGTTTATGCTTAAAATTTTGTGTTTTTGTATGTGTTTATTTGCAACATTTTTCCTGAAAAAGATATTAAAATGGATATAGTTTTTTTGGTTTGAAATTCAATATTCGCTTAGCAGCAGAAGCGTCAATTCAAAAACACTTTTATGCAGGGGGGGGGGGGCAAAATACATTTTATAAAATCAGGGGGGAGAATATGGTTTTTTATTCAGTAAAAATACCGAAAGGTATTTTTTCAAAATCTAGGCTGGCAATAGCCCCTCCCCCCAAAATTGAAATACTTGCCTAGCAATTCTTATAACTATCAATCAAACAGTTCGTGGTAACGATCTGCAAGGTAGGAGCGATGCGGCTCAATAGTCGCCAAAGCTCTAAGAAACAGAGTCTTGATGAAAACAGATACATCAAATGAATTGGATTTTGATTCTTATTCCAAATATGTAAAATTCGTCAAATTTAATGTTATTTATCAAAAGTTACGAGCCTGACAAAATTTGCCCAATTTTTGAAAAAGGGAGAAACAGCCCCCAAAAATCAAGTGATCTTAATGAAAATCCCAACATCAGATTCAACACACCAGAGAGCCCTAAATTAGTGGTTTCAAGCTCCTATGTGCAAAAATGTAGAATTTTGCATTTTTTGCCATAAGAAAGATCTCGGATGCGTGAACATTTTTTTTCCACCTTTATTTTCCCCAAGTTTTTTCAACTGAAAGTAAGGAGCAGCATTAAAACTTAAAACAAATAGAAATTATTACTTATATGTGGGGGGGTCCCCTCCTCAATACCTTGCTCTTTAGCCAGAGTTTCTTTTAGAACTTTTAAAATAGCTTTACAAGGGAATCTTCTATGAAGGGGGTACCAAATTTCCTAGCCTTATTTAAAGAACTATCAGAAATTAAATAAAAAAAACAAGTTTTTTCAACTGAAAGTAAGGAGTAACACTAAAACTTAAAACGAACAGAAATTATTATGCATATGAGGGGGTTCACCCCCTAGTCAATACCTCGCTCTTTACGCTAAAGTTTTTTTTAGTACTTTCAAAAGAGCTACTTATTCTAATTAAACACCCTTTGTGATTCAGAGATCATTCTTAAAGAATTGGAACAAACTTCGAACTTTGGTATAAAGTGCGAGGCAAACCCAATCATATACGTAATAATTCATGTTTGTCTTAAGTTTTAATATTGCTCCTTACTTTCAGTTGAAAAAACTATTTTTTTATTTAATTTTTATAGGCTCTTATAATCAAACAGTTCGTGGTAACGATAAAGGAGCAATGCGGCTAAAAAGTAACCGTAACTCTTTGTGATTCAGGAATCAATTAAACGGCCTTTGTGATTCAGAAGTCATTCTTAAAGAATTAAATTTTAAAAAAACAAGTTTTTTCAGCTGAAAGTAAGGAGCAACATTAAAACTTAAAACGAACAGAAATATTACATATATGAGGGGGTTCGGCCCCTCGTCAATCCCTCGCTCTTTACACTAAAATTCGTATTTCTATAAGAATGACCTCTGAATCACAAAGGTCATTTAATTAGAATAAATATCTCTTTTGAAAGTAATGGAAAACACTTTAGCGTAAAGAGCAAGGTATTGACGAGGGATGAACCCCCTCATATATGTTATAATTTCTGTTCGTTTTAAACTTTAATTTTGCTCCTTACTTTCAGTTGAAAAAACTTGTTTTTTCTATATAATTTCTGCTCGTTTTTTTAAATAATGATGGGAACTCCAGTGCCCCCTTCATTGAAAATTCCTTCCCCCATGAAGAATTACTCCATTTAAAATCCTCTGACGTAAACCCTCCATGATAAAACAGTTCGTGGTAATGAACTGTAAGTAAGGAGCGACCAGGCTCAATAGTAACCGCAAACTCTTAAAACCGAAATTTTGATACCAATAGATACATCAAAAGAATTTTATTTTTAGGCTGATTTCAAATATATAAGTTTCATCCAGTTTAGTGTTACCCATCCAAAGTTAAGAGTCTGAGAAAATTTGCCTCATTTTCGAAAAAGGGGAAAACAACCCCTAATTGTCATAGAATTTTAATGAAAATCACACCAACAGATTGAGCGTATCTGGGAACCCTACTGTAGAGGTTTTAAGCTCCTATCTACAAAAATGTGGAATTTTGTATTTTTGCAAGAAGAAAGATCACGGACTGGTGTTTATTTATTTTATCTAATTTTTGTTTGGTTTTCTCCTCAGGGGTGATCATAATGACCCAGTAATCCTAGAAAATCCAAAGAGTGCTCGTTCAAACGGAAATTAAAAGTTCTAGTGTCAATTGTAAGTGCCCAATAACCTTGGAGGGCAACTAGGCTAACTCCCACGCTCATTTTTGTCCATAGTCACCCGATGAAAATTTTGAGATAGTCATTTTGCTCAGCATAGTAAAAAAATCGAATAACTATGTCTTTGAGGATGACTTAATCCCCCACACTCCCCGAGGGAAGGGCTGCAAGTTATGAACTTTGTTCATTGTTTACATATAGGCTAGTATTGGTTATTGGGAAGTATACAGACATTGTCATGGAGGACTTTTTTATGAAGACATTAATAGACATTTACTCGGAAACAATTCTCTTTGGAAACAACAAATTAAGTCCCCTTTCGTGAATCAATAATTCTCCTTAGAAACAACAAATTAATTCCCTTTTCGTGTCAAATCAATCAACCATGACATCATTGTCACGTGTGATCTAAACTTTGCCCGGGAACAATTCTGGTCGAACTCCAAAGACATTAATTAACTTGACGTCATCTGTCAGACATTAATTAACTTCCCCGGAAACAATTTGATTAATGACTGACAGCACAGGTGTTCCATCTCCCTAGGGACTCTATGCCCAAATTTGGTGTACTGATAGGAGATACATTCTTTTGATAGCCGAATTTTGTACTGTCACGAAACGACTTAAACGACTAAATAATTTTTTTAATGGCTGGGGGAGGGTTGCGCTCTCTCCCCTACCCCTCCTTCGAGCCACCCGTGCTTAAGCAAGCTAAACATTATTTCTTCAGACATCACCCCTAACCTCTTGATTTTCAGAGCAAATGAAATTTTTAGAATAAGTTTATGATAGTGAAGGAAACTGTATAATAAACAGGTCATGCATGGAAGAATAAGAATTCTAGATCTGAAGTCACCGTTCTTCGAAAATTTTCCACATCCTCAATCCATTGTCACGCTATTAGAGTTTAAACTTCCCAAAAATTAATAGTTCATATCCCAGCCTCAACATCTTGGTTTTTATCCCACTAATGGACTTCTTTGAAGTGTGAAAATTGTATAATAAACATGTTAAGCATACAAATATCAGAATTCTTTACCCTTTTTCTTAGATTCCACACAATCCCAAAATTCTTAGAATGGCCCTTTCATGTGCTCGGCCTGCAGCAAATAATCTGCCTGAGCCCACACCTAATATATTGCTCTTTTTTTGTAATGAGCCACCTAGAATTAATATTTGAAAATTATATGAGCAACCCGAGGTTAAACACACGAAGTTACAGACATAGCTGCAACCATGAAAAAGTAACTAAAAATTTTAATTTCAAGTTGAACGAGCCTTCCCTAAGTTTCCTTGGCCATCATAAAATGATGTCATGACGTTATGATGCGTAAAAGATACCACAAAATTAAACTTTATATGGAAAAATTGAACAATATGTTAATCCATTTGCTTTTGTCTCTTGAATAGGGGACTAAAACTTTCAACATCCAATAGAATGAACCCGTTCCGAATTTCTACGACAAGCCGTTCTATTCATAGAAGGGCTATTCATAGAAGAAGCCACACTATTCTTAACTAATTTCTGCCTAACCGTGGGGCATTTGAAATAGCTATCTCAAAATTTTGAACTGGCATTTTGAGAATTACTGGAGTAAGCCTTTCAGTAAAAACAGCATGGAAGTGATCTGGATACCCTCCAATCATCTTAGACTCTTTAAAAGGTCACTGTAGCTCTCATTTTTACAATTAAAAGACCCCCTCCAAAGTTTATGTAGTTCTTCTTCTATAGGAGGAGACCGAAGAAAAAAACTAATACGTTGAAGGCAAACGGCTTTTTTCTTGGGCAGCGGCACTACACCACCTCTAACTTATATAATTTTTGTGTACAAAAGTTATGAAGCTGCTGCCCCAAATGACAACCCATATAGCCCCAGCCCAAATGTCAAAAGCCGATTTTAGTTTTAGCCTATCTTATCTTCAATATGTTATTCAGACTTTTCTTTACATGATGATTTAAAAATCATTTACGTAATGTCTTTATGTCATTACTTTGTTGTGCAACGTCAAATATACTAGGCCTGTCTACGAGGAAAAACTGATATAACTGTTAAAATTTTCTAACATTTCTCATTCAGGTTAAAAGTGCGTCCACTTGTAAGCCATGTGCCAAAAAATAGATAACAATGCGCACTCTCGTTGGCATATAAACTTTCAAATTAAAAGAAAGAATGAGTTACAAAATTACAACCAGCAAGATTTATCAAAACATATACAATGACATGATAAAGAAACGATGTTGGTCTGAAATCCAAATTAAAATCACCACAAAGTTAAGCAAGGTTTAGTAAAAATTGGTATCTTATCCAATTGCTCATCTAAAAGTATACCAAACTCATCGATATTACACGATGGGGGTCTATATACAACAACTATAAAACATTTAGAATCCTGAGATTGTAATTCTAACACCCTACTTTCGAATACCATTTATTGTAAATTCTGTTTAATAAACATTATTGTAAATTCTGGTCGTTTTAGGTTTCATTTGTTTACTAATGGTGATTTATATTAGTTTTGTGCTTAAAAATTTATTTGACTTTATTTGTGCTCATCTATGGTGTATTGTGGCTCTCTAATTTTCTTTGAAAAACTTCTTTGTTTTTTTTTCTTTTAATAAACTCATTAAAGAATATTGTGACAGAATGTGACATCTAGAATTTCTAAGGAGACAAATTTAAAGGCTGAGTAATATTATGTTTCTGGAATATTGAAGCTTTTTGTTTTTATTCATTTGCATATATTAAATAATAGCTTAACAGAACATTCAGAATAGTTTATCAGAATAATCTGTTTTTATGTATTTTTTATATCAAAGAATAGCGTGACAGAATGAGACATCTATACTTTCTAGTATCGATGAATTGTAGATTCTTATACCAATAATTCTTGAATATGACCATTTTTCGTTTGATTACTACTTCCAGTAGCAATAATAACAACTCACTACTGGACCAAGCCACCTGAGGCCAACACAGCTATACATGCTCCTGCACCCTCTCAATCCATTCAAAGCTTCCATCTTTACCCCCTACCAAGCACGCTAATATTTAGCATTGAATAACTTTAATTCTAAATAGGTACCTCTTGACCAGATTAAAAAGCAAATATAGTGTTAAACTAAGATATACATCTAGATAAAAAATACCAAGGACAGGACAGTAGTCATGAATCTTGACCTTGGTTATCAAACAGTTTAATTAGTTGCCTGTACCCCTTCATTAATACTCCAAATAACTTTATGCATTTTGAGAGTATTTCACTAATTTGACAAATGCTCTTATAAGAATAAAAAAAACAAATTTCTTCAACTGAAAGTAAGGAGCAACAATAAAACTTCAGACGAACAGAAATTATTATGTATATGTGGGGGGTCGCCCCCTCCTTAATACCACGCTCTTTACGCTAATTTTGAATTTTTTACCAATCAAACAGTTCGTGGTAATGAACTGTAAGTAAGGAGCGACCAGGCTCAATAGTAACCGCAAACTCTTAAAACCGAAATTTTGATACCAATAGATACATCAAAATAATTTTATTTTTAGGCTGATTTCAAATATATAAGTTTCATCCAGTTTAGTGTTACCCATCCAAAGTTAAGAGTCTGAGAAAATTTGCCTCATTTTCGAAAAAGGGAAAACAACCCCTAATTGTCATAGAATTTTAATGAAAATCACACCAACAGATTGAGCGTATCTGGGAACCCTACTGTAGAGGTTTTAAGCTCCTATCTACAAAAATGTGGAATTTTGTATTTTTGCAAGAAGAAAGATCACGGACGGGTGTTTATTTATTTTATCTAATTTTTGTTTGGTTTTCTCCTCAGGGGTGATCATAATGACCCAGTAATCCTAGAAAATCCAAAGAGTGCTCGTTCAAACGGAAATTAAAAGTTCTAGTGTCAATTGTAAGTGCCCAATAACCTTGGAGGGCAACTAGGCTAACTCCCACGCTCATTTTTGTCCATAGTCACCCGATGAAAATTTTGAGATAGTCATTTTGCTCAGCATAGTAAAAAAATCGAATAACTATGTCTTTGAGGATGACTTAATCCCCCACACTCCCCGAGGGAAGGGCTGCAAGTTATGAACTTTGTTCATTGTTTACATATAGGCTAGTATTGGTTATTGGGAAGTATACAGACATTGTCATGGAGGACTTTTTCTGGTGGGGGGTTCGGGAGAGGGGGTTTACGTCAGAGGATTTTAAATGGAGTAATTCTTCATGGGGGAAGGAATTTTCAATGAAGGGGGCACTGGAGTTCCCATCATTATTTAAAAAAACGAGCAGAAATTATATAGAAAAAACAAGTTTTTTCAACTGAAAGTAAGGAGCAAAATTAAAGTTTAAAACGAACAGAAATTATAACATATATGAGGGGGTTCATTCCTCGTCAATACCTTGCTCTTTACGCTAAAGTGTTTTCCATTACTTTCAAAAAGAGATATTTATTCTAATTAAATGACCTTTGTGATTCAGAGGTCATTCTTATAGAAATACGAATTTTAGTGTAAAGAGCGAGGGATTGACGAGGGGCCGAACCCCCTCATATATGTAATATTTCTGTTCGTTTTAAGTTTTAATGTTGCTCCTTACTTTCAGCTGAAAAAACTTGTTTTTTTAAAATTTAATTCTTTAAGAATGACTTCTGAATCACAAAGGCCGTTTAATTGATTCCTGAATCACAAAGAGTTACGGTTACTTTTTAGCCGCATTGCTCCTTTATCGTTACCACGAACTGTTTGATTATAAGAGCCTATAAAAATTAAATAAAAAATAGTTTTTTCAACTGAAAGTAAGGAGCAATATTAAAACTTAAGACAAACATGAATTATTACGTATATGATTGGGTTTGCCTCGCACTTTATACCAAAGTTCAAAGTTTGTTCCAATTCTTTAAGAATGATCTGTGAATCACAAAGGGTGTTTAATTAGAATAAGTAGCTCTTTTAAAAGTACTAAAAAAAACTTTAGCGTAAAGAGCGAGGTATTGACTAGGGGGTTAACCCCCTCATATACGTAATAATTTCTTTACGTTTTAAGTTTTAATGTTGCTCCTTACTTTCATTTGAAAAAACTTGTTTTTTTATTTAATTTCTGATAGTTCTTTAAATAAGGCTAGGAAATTTGGTACCCCCTTCATAGAAGATTCCCTTGTAAAGCTATTTTAAAAGTTCTAAAAGAAACTCTGTCTAAAGAGCAAGGTATTGAGGAGAGGACCCCCCCACATATAAGTAATAATTTCTATTTGTTTTAAGTTTTAATGCTGCTCCTGACTTTCAGTTGAAAAAACTTGGGGAAAATAAAGGTGGAAAAAAAAATGTTCACGCATCCGAGATCTTTCTTATGGCAAAAAATGCAAAATTCTACATTTTTGTACATATGAGCTTGAAACCACTAAATTAGGGTTCTCTGGTGTGTTGAATCTGATGTTGGGATTTTCATTAAGATCACTTGATTTTTGGGGGCTGTTTCTCCCTTTTTCAAAAATTGGGCAAATTTTGTCAGGCTCGTAACTTTTGATAAATAACATTAAATTTGACGAATTTTACATATTTGGAATAAGAATCAAAATCCAATTCATTTGATGTATCTGTTTTTATCAAGACTCTGTTTCTTAGAGTTTTGGCGACTATTGAGCCGCATCGCTCCTACCTTGCAGATCGTTACCACGAACTGTTTGATTGATAGTTATAAGAATTGCTAGGCAAGTATTTCAATTTTGGGGGGAGGGGCTATTGCCAGCCTAGATTTTGAAAAAATACCTTTCGGTATTTTTACTGAATAAAAAACCAAATTCTCCCCCCTGATTTTGTAAAATGTATTTTGCCCCCCCCCCCCTGCATAAAAGTGTTTTTGAATTGACGCTTCTGCTGCTAAGCGAATATTGAATTTCAAACCAAAAAAACTATATCCATTTTAATATCTTTTTCCGGAAAAATGTTGCAAATAAACACATACAAAAACACAAAATTTTAAGTGTAAACTGTTTGACCTTGAAGTTCTTTTTGGATAAAGTCAAGATGCTCTTCGGAACGACGAAATGAAATCTTAACAGATGGATCTTCAATTATCTTCTGCCACCATGCTTTCTGGAATTGGAAACAAATATTAAAAATAATATTTAGAAAGGGAAATAAAAAAAAAACTCCGCTATAATAGAAAAAGAGAAATCTCATTTTTTTTAAGCCGCCATAAAATAAGACAATTTTTTGTGAAGGCTAAAGCCTAGCTTTTTTCTGGTTGTTCACAGGATTAATTTTTTGAATCGTGTAAAAATTACAAGTATAGTTAATTACTTTAAACAAGTCAGGTGACAAATCGTTAAGGTCATGGAATAGTTATTTCTACATTTTTAATATAAATATTTCAAAGCTACGCCACCAAGTAGCAAAGTGTAAATCCCCTTTCTACATCGACAAAATCAATTTCCTGGCTAAAAGTATTTTTCTTCATGTGATATTTCATATCTGCTAATTATTAATAAATTAATATAATTAATTAATATAATTAATATATATTAATTAATATAATATAATTAATTAATATAATTAATATAATATAATAATATATATTAATAAATCAATATTAATATAATTATTAATAAATTAATATATTACTTTCATATCTGCTAATTATTAATAAATTAATATAAAAATAAACTATAGAAAGACCAGCCTACCATGATAAAAACCCAAAGGGGTGAACTTATAAAAACAATGGGTCTATAGCCAATAAGAAAGAAATATATTAGACCACACTGCCTTTCTATTTACAGAATCTAACAAATAAAAATATAAAGAAAATGGGAGTAATATTTTAAAACTAAGATTTATACAAAACAAAAAATACTATCTAACTTTAAACGATAAAGAAGTCCGAATATTTTGACTTCACATCTGGAAACCTTTATCAACGGAAAAAAAACGAAATATACAGGAAATCGAATAAAGCTAAATTAAACAAAACATATAAAGAAAAGGAAAACAAGCAACAAAACAATAAACAAATACTCATATTTTAATAAATTTCAATATCACTATAACACCATACAAATAGCACGAATACGCACAACAGAATGATAACTTAGGTTTTCTCTGGCACAGTTGGAGTTTGAAATATCTTTCAAATTCCAAACTCTTTCAAATAAAATATTTCAAACTCCAACTGTGCAAGAGACGACCTAGTTTATCATACCGCTGCGCAAATTCGTGCTATTTGCATGGTGATACTGGAAGTGCTTAAGATGTGAATTTTGTTTGTTGTTTTTGTTTTTTCTTGACCTTTCTTTGTGTGTTTTGTTTAAACTTTCTTACTTAATTCTTTTCATTGATAATGGTTTTTGGACGTGAAGTCGAAATATTAAAAGTAGAGACAGCTTTTAAAGGGAAACAGAGATTTCCCTTGTTTTTCAAAAAATTACTGTGAACTGAATGTCTGAGGACCGTTGTTCAAACACGTTTCCAAATTTCTAAGGTCTTTGTGAAGTAACTTGTAGAAGAGCCAGGGGAGTGCTTAGAGGGAAAAATGAGTATAATTACAAAAATAACATGCACGAAAATCTTACATTCCTTATTTTGTGTAATTTTACATTTCTTATTTTGTTTACATTATTGCTAAATAAATCTTTTCTGTGTTTGACCATCCTGAAATGATTGATCTTCCCCACCCCTTACCCCCCTAAAAAAATTGACTACATTCTTGAAAGCCCCCTCTCTGAAAAAATTGGTTTCACAATTAAGAATAAAAGAATTTTAAGACTCGTTCAAATGGAGCTTACTATATTTGGGAATTTTTCCTTTGCTACATCTAATGTCTTGCCATATATTGTCGATATTGCTCTGATTCTTTCAAGCCACGGCCAAATTGAGTAGTCAAGCATGCCCGGCTGAGCTCCTAGAAAAGGACAATGAAAGTTAATATGCTCTCGAGACGTTAGTAGCCATTGCTACTGTAAACTTGTAATAGATCTCTTGTTTTCTTTCCTGTCTCAAAAAACCTTACGTAACGAACTACGAACCAACTGTAAGGTGACAAACTGTAAGTAAGGAGCGACCTGACTCAATAGTAACCGAAACTCTAAAAAGGAATTTTGATACCAATAGATACATCAAAAGAATCAGATTTTTATGCTGATTTCAAATACATAAATTTCATCAAGTTTAGTCTTACCCAAGTTACGCATCTGAGAAAATTTGCCTTATTTTCGAAAAAAGGAAAAAAACCCTTAAAATTAATAGAAAATCAAACCATCAGATTCAGCGTTTCAGCGAACCCTATTGTAGAAGTTTCAAGCTCATATCTGCAAAAGTGTGGAATTTTGTATTTTTTGCCAGAAGAAAGATCACGGGCGTGTGTATTTGTTTATTTTTCCCCATGGGTGATCGCATCGACCCAGTGGTCCTAGAATATCGCAGGAGGGCTCATTCAAACGTAAATTTCAAGTGCTAGTACCCTTTTTAAGTGAACAAAAAAATGGAGGGCAACTAGCCCCATTTCACGCTTATTTTGATCCCAAAGTCACCCGATCAAAATTGTGAGATAGCCATTGTCTTTAGCATGGTCGAAAAATATAATAACTATGTCTTTGTGGATGACTTAATCCCCCACAGTCCTCGGGGGAAGGGCTGCAAGCTATGAACTTTGCCCAATGTTTACATATAGTATTGATTATTGGGAAATAAACAGACGTTTTCAGGGGGGATTTTTTTCTGGTAGTGGGGGGGTGGATCGGGGGTTACGTGGGAGGAACTGTACATAGCGAAAGTTTTCATGGGGGAAGGGAAATTGCTATGAAGGGGCGCCTGATTTCCCAGCATTATTTAAAAAACGATCAGAAAGTTTTCAACTGAAAAACTTTTCAACATCAAAACTTAAAACGAACAGAAACTATTACGTGTATCATTGGGTTCGCCCAAGGGTGCACACCAGGTATTGACTAGGGGGTACACCCCCCTAATATACGTACTAAAAATAGACGAATATAGAAGTTCCTTACGTAAGTTAATTTGTAAGTTACGTATATTTATTACAAATAAAAGCGTTTGTAAATAAAATTAAACAATTTTCGAGAAAGTCATCTAGCCAAAAAAAATCCATCTAGCCTCGCTCTTTACGCTAAAGTTTGACTCTTTCTCACAACTCTATTTAAAAAAAACAACTTTAGCGTAAAGAGCGAGGTGTTGAGGAGGGGACAGCCCCTTTCATATACGGAATAACACTTATTCCGTACATGAAAGGGGCTGTCCCCTCCTCAACACCTCGCTCTTTACGCTAAAGTTTGACTCTGTCTCACAACTTTATTTTTTAAAACAATAAAAAACTTTAGCGTAAAGAGCGAGGCGTTGATAATTTCTGCGTAACTTACAAAAATATACGTAAATATACGTAACTTACGAATTAACTTACGTAACGAAATTCTATATTCATATATTTTTAATACGTATATTAGAGGGTTCGCCCCCTTGTCAATACCTTGCTCTTTAAGCAAAAGTTCGAATTTTGTTCCAATTCTTTAAAAATGACCCCCTAATCACAAATGCCGTTAATTAGAATAAATAGCTCTTATGAAAGTACTAAATAATCTTTGGCTTAAAGAGCGAGGCATTGACTAGGAAGTGAACCCAATCATATACTTAATGTTTTCTGTTGGTTTAAGTTTTGATGTTGCTCCTTAGTTTCAGTTGAAAAACTTGTTTTTTTAATATATATAATTTCTGATCTTTTTTTCAACAATGCTGGGAAATCCGGCGCCCCCTTCATAGTAAAGTCCCTTCACCCATGAAAACTTACTCCATGTAAAGATCCTCCCACATAACCCCCGACCCACTCCCCCCACTACCAGAAAAAATCCTCCCGGAAAACGTCTGTATATTTCCCAATAACCAATACAATATGTAAGCAATGGGCAAAGTTCATAACTTTCAGCCCTCTCCCCGGCGACTTCGGGGGATTAAGTCATCATAAAAGACATAGTTATCATATTTTCGACCCTGCCGAACAAAATGGCTGTCTAAAAATACTAATGGGGTGACTTTGAGAAAAAAAATGAGCGTGGGAGGGGGCCTAGTTGCCCTCCATTTTTTGGTCACTAAAAAGGGCACTAGAACTTTTAATTTCCGTTCCAATAAGCCCTCCTATGATATTTTAGGACCACTGGATCAATTCGATTAACCCTGAAAAAAAAAAAAAAAAAAAAAAAAAAAAAAAAAAAATCCTTGATCTTTCTTCTGGCAAAAAATGGAAAATTCCACATTTTTGTAGATAGGAGCTTGAAACCTCTACAGTAGGGTTCTCTGATACGCTGAATATAATGGTGTAACTTTCATTTCTATAACTTTTAGGGGGTCTTCTCTCCTTTTTTCGAAAATCAGCCAAATTTTCTAAGGCGCGTAACTTTTGATGGGTAAGATTAAACTTGATGAAACTTATATATATGAAATCAAAATTAAAATCTGATTCTTTTGATGCATCTATTGGTATCAAAATTCCATTTTTTAGAGTTTTGGTTACCATTCAGCCGGGTCGCTCCTTACAGTTCGTTACCGCGAACTGTTTGATTAAAAAAACTTTTTTTTTATTTAGTCATTGTAAGGGATCATCGTGTTTACCCAATAGTCATTTGATTTCGTATGAGGACTCATTCGAACAGAAAACTAAAGTTATTATTCCCCTTTTTTCAGAAGAAAAACTATTTTTTGCCGGAAATTGATGATTGTTGTCCGAATAGGGCTCATATACCACTGAACATAAATCCAGAGATAAAAATCGGTTAGAAGAAGAGTTTTTTTTTAACTTTAAATTTAAGGATATTGCTTTATATTCATTATATTAAAATTTTTCGGACCGGGAATTGAACCTTAGTCTCGTCAGTTCCTGTCAAACAGTTCGTGGTAACGAACTGTAAGTAAGGAGCGACCCGGCTCAATGGTAACCGAAACTCTAAAAAACAGGATTTTGATACCAATAGATACATCAAAAGAATCAGATTTTAATTCTGATTCCAAATATATAAGTTTCATTAAGTTTAATATTACCCATCAAAAGTTACGTGCCTCAGAAAATTTGGCTGATTTTCGAAAAAAGGAGGAAAGACCCCCTAAAAGTTATAAAACCTTAATGAAAATCACACCATCATATTCAGCGTATCAGAGAACCCTACTGTAGAGGTTTCAAGCTCCTATCTACAAAAATGTGGAATTTTCCATTTTTTGCCAGAAGAAAGATCACGGATGCGTGTTTATTTGTTTGTTTGTTTGTTTGTTGGTTTTTTTTTTCCCAGGGGTGATCGTATCGACCCAGTGGTCCTAGAATATCGTGGGAGGGCTGTCCCATAAAGGGGACAGGCAGTGATACTTACCACTGTACTATCGGAGACTTATAATATATAATTTACGTATATGTCATGATTTTAAATTTATTATTACAGTAAAGAATGAAGTAAAGAATTATTTGTAAAAGGAATTAACTAAAGTCCTCTGTTAGTCCTCAGCCAGAGCCCTCATTTACTAAAATGTAGGGGGGGTGCATTTTCAAATTCAGGGGGAAGGAATTTTGTTCAATGGAAATACCGAAAAAGGTATTGGAGGCTAAGGGAAAATTGCTTAAAAAAAAACTTACATTTATTTTTGCTCGGTCACTATGCTTTGTTTTTTCTTTCTGTGAAATGTGAAAATCTACATCTTAATTTCAAATGACAAACATTATTGAAACTTGCACAAGAAGTCAATAGATCTTATTTTTAGGCAGTAAATACCACAAAAAATAAGAGGCGGAAGAGATGAAGATTTAAATGCTATCTCAGCTCTACTTTTAAAAACATCTTTGGTTCAATATTCTGCCAAGGCTTATTAATATTCTTAATATTCGTTATTTTTTCGTTAGGCTATAGATCTAATGATAATTGTAGCCTATAGCTTGCTTATTGGTCACCATTTGCACGGAATTAAACTACTTTCTAATTCTTCAAAATATTACCTTCTGTCTAAGTAATGTGAAAAGAAATTATGTACCCTCATCCCTGCCCCCTTTCTTTTCAGTAGTGTTTTGCCCCCCATCCTTCCCCATCCATTTGCCCCGGAAAGCCCCCATCAATGATTACAGACAAAATGTGTTTTGGCAAGCTCCTTGCATTTTTTCGTCCATGCCACGAATAAATGTCTAATAATGTGGTCTAAAGGTCTAAGGCTATAGATCTAATAAAATTTGGCATTGACAGAGAAATGAAACTACCTTCTAATTTTCATTGTCAAAAAAACTACCTTCTATCTAAGTAATATAAAAAGAAATTAAGTGTCCCCATTCCTGCACCCTTTTCTTTAAAGTAGCGTAAAGAATACTCAGTGCAAAAGCGCTCTTATACTATGACAGTCTCTGACTAAATTTTGTCTAAGGAACCCATGTGATCCTGCAGTCAATAGAGACATAGGTGATCCCTGGAGAAGGAATAAGCAATTCCAGGCAAGGTCAAAATGTGTTGGGAGAAAGCTTTTTTATTTGTTAAAAAATATATACATATGTATTGCTTGTTACATATGTGTATATGTATTACATACATATGTTTTTTTTGTACCTGCATAATATGGTGTTCCTCGTTTTGCCAATTGGTCTTCAAAGTGAACCAATATGTCTGTAACTTGAGCGATGCGTTCTTCTTTATCAGTGGCGTCTTTGTTTTTCACTAGATATGCCAAGTTTTGACCAACCTAAAACATCGACAAAACAAGGTTATATGTCTTTTAGCTCGCGAAAGCTTGCAGCACACTTTTACTTACAAAAACGTTTTGTCTATGTTTTGTCTACAGTAAAGGTACTGGCTTTTTATAAAAATTAAATTAAAAAAAAACAAGTTTTTTAAACTGAAAGTAAGGAGCGACGTTAAAACTTAAAAACGAACAGGAGTTATTCCGCATATGAAAGGGGCTTCCGCCTCCCCAGCGCCTCATGCTGTACGCTAAATTTTCTATTGTTTTAAAAAATAGAGTTGTTAAAAAGAGTCAAACTTTAGTGTAAAGAGCAAGGCGTTGAGGAGGGGACAGACCCTTTCATATACGGAATAATTTCTGTTCGTTTTAAGTTTTAATGTCGCTCCTTACTTTCAGTTTAAAAAACTTGTTTTTTTTTATTTAATTTCTGATCGTTTTTTAGTTAATGCAGCTTTTATTTTGGCTCACCGTCAGTGAATAAGTAAACAAAATTTGCATAAAAATTTTACTTTTCTTTTGCTAAATGGTTGTCTCTAAATTTGGTTATGACGTAATTTACAAATTAACTTACGTAACAAACTTCTATATTCGTATATTTTTCTTCTGGCAAAAAATACAAAGTTGCAGATTTTTGCAGATATGAGCTTGAAACGTATGCAATAGGGTTTTCTGATACGCTGAATCTGACAGTGCGATTTTCATTAAAATTCTTTCACTTGTAGGGGATGTTTCCCCCTCTTTAAAAAATCGGGTAAATTTTCTCAGGCTCGTAGCCTTTGACTAGTAATACTAAACTTAATAAAATTTATATATTTAGAATCAGCATTATAAACCCATTCTTTTGATACATTTATTGACATCAAAATTCCGTTTTTAAAAGTTACGATTACTATTGAGCCGTATCGCTTGTTTTTTTATTGTTTTTTTATTATTACGTATATGTTATTACGTATATGAGGGGGTTCTCCCCTTAGTCAATACCACGCTCTTTACGTTAAAAGTAAAAAAAAAATTAATACAGAGCCCCCTGAATCACAAAGACCGTTTAATTAGAATAGATAGCTCTTTTGAAAAAACTTAAAAAAACTGCAACGTAACGAGCGAGGCATTGACTAGGGGATGACCCCTCTCATATAGGTAATAATTTTTGTTCGTTTTAAGTTCTAATGTTGCTTCTTTTTTTCAGTTGAAAAAAATTTTTTTTTTAAATTTAATTTCTGATCGTTTTTTAAGTAATGCTTGGAAATCCGGCGACCCCTTCATAGAAATGTCCCTTACCCCAAAGAAACATCCTCTACGGAAAGATTCTCCCGAGTAACCCCCTCCTGCAGCCCCACCCTCCAGAAAAAAATCCTTCCTGAAAATGTCTGTATATTTCCCAATAACCAATAAATAATGCTGGCAAGTCCGGCGCCCCCTTTATGGCAATTTTCCTTCCCCCATGAAAACTTCCTTCATGGACAGATCCTCCAACATAACCCCCTACCCATCCCCCCCCACGACCAGAAAAAAACCCTCCTGAAAACCTCTGTATACTTCCCAATAACCAAAACTATATGTTAACATTGGGTAAAGTTCATAACTTTTAGCCCTCCCCCCGGGGACTTCGGGGGATTAAGTCATCCTAAAAGACATAGTTATCATATTTTCAACCATGTTGAACAAAATGGCTATCTCAAAATTTTGATCGGGTGACTTTGGAAAAAAATTAGCGTGGGAGGGGGCCTAGTTGCCCTCCATTTTTTTTGTCACTTAAAAAGGGCACTAGAACTTTTAATTTCCGTTCCAATGAGCCCTCCCACGATATTCTAGGACCACTGGGTCGATATGATCACCCCTGGAAAAAAAAAATAATAAAAAAAAAAAAAAAAAAAAAACAACACGCGATCTTTCTTCTGAATAGATGCAGGATTCAACATTTTTGTAGATAGGAGCTTGAAACCTCTACAGTGGGGTTCTCTGATACGCTGAATATGATGGTGTGATTTTCATTTAGGTTTTATTACTTTTAAGGGGTCTTTCCCCCTTTTTTTGAAAATCAGGCAAATTTTCTCAGGCGCGTAACATTTGATGGGTAGCACTAAACTTGATGAAAGTTATATATTTGAAATCAGCATTGAAATCTTATTCTTTTGATGTATTGATTGGTATGTATTGATGATATTTGATTGGTATCAAAAACCCGTTTTCTAGAGTTTCGGTTACCATTGAGCCGGGTCGCTCCTTACTCACAGTTCGTTACCACGAACTGTTTGATTACCGCTTGCATTCATTGGGTAGTTGACCAAAAGTCCACAACCCACTTGTTGCATCGTGATTAGTAAGTACTTTAAAGGATAGTACTTTAAGAGGCTTTCATTTTGCTCACTTTTTACATATGCAATTTATAATCGATTACAGACAGTATGTTAATTGGCAAGCTCCTTGCACTTTTTCGTCCATGCCACCAACAAAGGTCTACTAGGGTAATTAAAGCAGACTAAACTTATTACTTGGAGCCTTGAATTTAATTATCCTTTATGAATTAAGTGTTTATGTTAAGGGCCTTCAAGTCAAACCTCCCACCCCAGGAAGGTTAGATGGGCTACTGGATTCAGAAGTTGGGTGGGTCCACATAAAAGTCGCTTACTAGAATAAAATGATATAAAGGGGCGATAGCAGTGTACTCACGTTTTTAATTAGTTACATAAATGTTTTCGAAGAAAAGATTTTGAAGGAGTGTAAAGAGCCATATAGAATCCAGTTTAGAGTAAAAACAAATTTATATGATAATTCAAACATAAAAAAGACAAAAATTATTATCAAAGAACAGATGAAACCCAAGACGGACCGAAACTTAAATGTATAACAATCAAATATAAAGGTAAAAGACACTATTATAGATGAATTCTAAGACGGACAGAAACTTAAATGTATAATCGAATCAAATATAAAGATGAAAGATACTGTTATAGATAAATTCAAAAACGAACAGAAATTAAAAAGAGCAATCAAGTCAAATTTAATTTGAACAGAAATTAACATGTTCGTTATTGGAGTAGGGCTAGAACCCTACTTCCAAAAGCCAAGCGGATTCTCTTTATTCCACAAAAATGGGATAGGTACCCCGAACTGGAAATCAGATTGGTACTGGTCATTATCGGGCACCACGAAGAAGACTGTATCAAGGAAACCACTCACGAAACCCGTCAAAGGGGCAATTTGCAAGAGACCGCTATAGATAAATGAATGCAAAGCGTTGTTTGTCAATGAGGTACAATATTTAAACGATTGTTTTTTGGGGTTTAGGGGGAAAAGTTACCTAGGTTAGTCTAGGTTACCTATTTGATATCTGCTATGCTTTATCCCCCCCCCTAATGTGCAAATATATAGCCCAAATTTGTTTCTAAATTATTATATATTCATCCTATTTTATTTTATTTCATTAGCATTATCCAAACTTGACTTCTTCGTGGTGCCCGCATAATGCACCAGTACCATCAGATCTTTATTTTTCCTCTAGTCATGTCGTAAAAACTTTGGAGGGGCTCATTGAATTGAAACTTGAAAGTTGTTGTGCCTTTTTAAGAGTTGAGGTGACTGGGCAGTAAACAACCCCCTCTTTTGCTCTTTTTGCTGCCCTACCCCTCTGTAAATCTCAAAACATCTGATTGAAATTTGAGATATCCATTTTGTCCGAAATAGTAGAAAGGTCGTTCTAAATTTAATTTAGCACGATTTGTTACTCCAATCACTTGAGTCCTGTTTATCCAGGTATCAAAAAGTTCAGGCGGCAGAAAGGTCAGAGCGTTACCTATTATTAAAAAAGATATTAAATCAAACAGTTCGTGGTAACGAACTGTTAGTAAGTAGCGACCCGGCTCAATGGTAACCGAAACTCTAAAAACCGGGATTTTGATACCAATAGATACATCAAAAGAATCATATTTTAATGCTGATTTCAAATATATAAGTTTCATCAAGTTTAATCCTATCCATCAAAAGTTACGTGCCTGAGAAAATTTGGCTGATTTTCGAAAAAAGGGGGAAAGACCCCCTAAAAGTTATAGAACCTTAATGAAAATCACACAATCATATTCAGCGTATCAGAGAACCCTACTGTAGAGGTTTCAAGCTCCTATCTACAAAAATGTGGAATTTTCCATTTTTTGCCAGAAGACAGATCACGGGTGCGAGTTTTTTTATTTGTTTTTTTGTTTGTTTTTTTTTTTTACCCAGGGGTTATCGTATCGACCCAGTGGTCCTAGAATATTGTGGGAGGGCTCATTTGAACGGAAATTAAAATTTCTAGTGCCCTTTTTAAGTGACCAAAAAAAATGGAGGGCAACTAGGCCCCCTCCCACGCTCATTTTTTTCCCAAAGTCACCCGATCAAAATTTTGAGATGGCCATTTTGTTCAGCATGGTCGAAAATATGATAAAAATGTCTTTTAGGATGACTTGATCCCCCAAAGTCCCCAGGGGGAGGGCTGAAAGTTATGAACTTTACTCAATGTTAACATATAGTATTGGTTATTGGGAAGTATACAGACTTTTTCAGAGGAGATTTTTTCTGGTAGGTGGGGGAAGGAGAGGGTCGGGGGCCATATGGAAGGATCTTTCCATGAAGGATGTTTTCAGGGGGTAAGGGACATGGCAAGGACGGGGCCGCCGGATTTCCCAGAATTATTAAAGAAAAAGATCAGGAATTAAATAAAAAAAAAAACAAGTTTTTCAACTGATCAACTGACTGTGATTAAGAGATCATTTTTAAAGAACTGGAAAAAAAATTCGAACTATATTTTAAATAGCAGGGTATTGACTAGGGGCGAACCCCCTAATATACGTGTTAAAAATTTATGAATATAGAAGTTCGTTACGTAAGTTAATTCTAAGTTACGTATATTTATTACTAATAAAAACGTTCGTAAATAAAATTAAACAAGTTTCGAGAAAGCCATTTAACCAAATATAATATGCAAATTTTGTTTTAATTATTCATGTACGGTGAGCCAAAATCAAAAACTACATTAATTCAAAAACTTTCAAAAATTAAATAAAAAAAACAAGTTTTTTTAACTGAAAATACGGAACGACGTCAAAACTTAAAACGAACAGAAATTATTCCGTATATGAAGGGGGCTGTCCCCTCCTCAACGCCTCGCTCTTTACGCTAAAGTTTGACTTTCTCACAACTCTATTTTTTTAAACAATAAAAAAACTTTAGCGTAAAGAGCGAGGCGTTGAGGAGGGGACAGCCCCTTCATATACGGAATAATTTCTGTTCGTTTTAAGTTTTAACGTCGTTCCTTACTTTCAGTCAAAAAAACTTTTTTTTTTTATTTAATTCTAGAATATAAAGACTAATTTAACTTTGATGCAATTATCGATGGGTAAAGAAAGTCAAGAGGTATCGTGTAGAACAAAAAGTATAACATTTTATTTTACTTGAGAGATGGTGTTGGAAATTTAAGTATGTGGTTCCCCCTGCCTGTTGAATCGATTTGTATGATTCTAGTGAAGATATGTTTTCTGGTTTAAGTGCTTACCTTTTACTATGGCATGAACGAACTAGATAACGAAAGTAGTTACTGTAGATTATTTTCTGTGGATATCCTCTACGGGTTTGAAGAACTACGAAAGTTACTACTTAAAACTCTAAACCATTTTGTTCACCAAACAATGGACTTACAGAGTTATTTGTTATGCCCCAAATTTACAGTGGATAATGTATATAAAGTATATACCCTTAATTTAACAAATAAACTTTAAAATGGGGATAAATCCATTTACTTAGACAGTGAAAAAACAGGTACAAAAGTCCAGATATTTCTTTCACATATCCAGCGACCGTCTTCAGTAGAAATACTAAAATAATAAAATTGAAACTAGCATATTTATGTACAACAAAATAAATAACTTTTCGGGTCATTCACAACGTAATGAACTTCCGGATTATTCACTAGATTATTTTCAGAGAGAGTTCATTGACAAAGTTCATTCAAAGTTTTTGATGTAAATTTTCTTCTTCAATCTTGCCCAAATGTAAAACAAATTTCCAACGAAGTGGCAAAGCTTTCCATGTCTTCTAATTGCAAACCAAATGTTGAGTTTATAGATGTTTACTGGGTTGGTCTAATTTCCCCATATATACGACGAAAATTCGACATAACACCTTTAAATTAGGTGTTGTTTTCTTAGACCACACTGCCGTTCTAAGACGAAAAAATAAACTTTCAAATGGGGATAAATTTGAAATTAATCTTGCCAAAATGGATTTATCCCAATTTGAAAGTTTATTTGTTCGTCTTAGAACGGCAGTGTGGTCTAAGAATACAACAACTAATCTAAAGGTGTTATGTAGAAAATACCCTTAATTTACGGTATAAAATGAGACTCTTTACCTTTGTGCTGAAATTGAGAAGGAGGATTCGATCATACGCTCTCTGGACTGGGTCACTTCGATGCATCACTTTCGTAGGATAAACTTCTTCGAGATATTCGCAAATTATAGCGCTTTCTATTATCATTTTACCGTTGTGTTCAATCCCAGGGAGTTTTCCAGTGACATTCTTCTGTGTATACCACTCAGGAATAGAGGCTGGATTAACGTAAACAATGTCATGCCTAGAAGATAACTATACTTCGGATACTAACTTCGTAACGTATACTTTGAAAGAAAACTGTGTATGAGTAGTTAGTACAATAAAGAAATTCCCAAAAATACTTAAAATCTGTGGTGTAATTCTATATGCTTCTTAACCAAACGACGTTTTTGTAAAAATTGTCAATTGTATAGATATTGACTTAGCGAAAAAGAAAAAAGTAAGCAATGAAACAAGTAAAACGAATGAAAAGGATGAAAGCGTAATGAAAAAAGTTATGAAAGGAGTGTACATGAGATACAGTAAAAAAGGAATGAAAAGGAATACTTAGTATATTAATTTCAAAACGTATGCGTGATTTTGGCTCGTTAGTAGAATTCTGGGAGATTTCTGCGAGAGTAGTTGATAAATACTTCTTTGAAAAGTACCCTAAAGTACACTTTGGCGTCGCCATTACCTCATACGTTGGTAGATCTATTAACGAAAGCCTTCTCCGGTTTTGCAATAGAAAGACGGGGTCAAAGACACCACAATTCATCCGAAAAACAAACGTTTCCACAACTATCCAGTCCCTCTCCATGGCCGACTCAGACCAGTTTCTATTTCGTGGTACAAGGGGTCAAAAGCATAGACACTATCCAAAGTAGTTTCTTGGTTTTAATTCAACATATAAAACATTTTTATTAGTAAAAAAGAAAATGAGTTTATACTCAAAATATTTTTGTTATAGGAGAGGAACTTCCTACCCTCCCCGCATGCATATTGCACAATTATTCACAACATCTGTTTGGGAATTTGTGTAATGTTTGCTAATGATTATGCCTTCTGCAATAGAGTTATCCAGGACACTATTGTGATATTGTTTATAAAAATTCAATTTTTGATTTGATTTTTAGTACCTTAAAAGACTGTTCCACGAGTCTTTCTTTTGTTCATTTTTGTGCCGCTAAATGGTTAATTCAAATGATGAATAGATGAAAAACCGTATTTTGTAAATTTTGCAACCATTTTCGCTTTAAACTCTATTGTTAGTCCAAACTTTGATAACATAGACTTTTATGCGTTTTTAAAATGCATTGATGCACTTCAGAAATGTTTCCTACATAGGAAACATACGCATTTTAACATAATTATCTATATTTATATAAATATCTAATTTTATTCTAGGCCTGGTGTTTAGCAAGCCAGATAATTATTTGTATTTTAATGGTTTAGCTGCGGTAAATCCAGTATTTGGGTATGGATAATACCTTTCATAGGTTTATATTTTATAAGTTACATAAGGTCATAACAGCTTGGCCGTATAGACCGTCATTACATAAGGTCATAATGCCTAGGGCATATAGGCCGTCATTACATAAGGTCATATCGCCTAGGGCGTGCAAGCCGTCATTACATAAGGTCATAACGCCTAGGGCGTATAGGCCTTATTACGTACGGTCATAACGCCTAGGGCGTACAGGCCGTCATTACATAAGGTCATAACGCCTAGGGCGTATAGGCCGTCATTACATAAGGTCATAACACCTAGGGCGTACAGGCCGTTATTACATAAGGTCATAACGCCTAGGGCGTATAGGCCGTCATCACATAAGTTCATAACGCCTAGGGCGTACAGACCACCATTACACAAGGTTATAACGCCTACGGCGTTATAGGCCTTCTGGCAAGGGATAAGTTGGTCTGGAGATTGCAGCTCAGATTAGGCCCAGCATCTAATTATAAAGATTTTATAGTTGGTTAAAATTAGGCACCGAGCCCGGAAAAGATGACATGGTCTCTTTGGCAGAGTCGCTGGACCTTGTATACGAAGTACTGGATGACACCATTTGCCCCAGGCCTACCATTACCGTTCAACAGCCTAGCTCGGCGGCAGAACTGGTTTTAGCAATTGAGCAATTCAAGAGAAAACTGCTTATCACGTTACCTTTCTCCCCAACGCTGAAAATCTTTTTCAAGCAGCGCTCAGAAGAATTGCAGTCAACAACAAAGAATAAGTCACTCTTAGAACGTGATAATTTCTTTGATCCTCTCGACATACCGGGCCGAGCGAAAGCATGGACTTTCACTCTTTGAGTAAAGTTTCCCCCTTTTCCTCAGTTTTTACCCCTTTTTAGATATTGGCAGCTGGCAACCCTGATGGTACGCAGAAATCATAAACAGAATATTACAGAAGTGAATTTTTGTGTATTATTTGTAATTATTTGTATTTTAATCATTTGGGTGTATTAAACCCAATATTTAAGGTATGGTATATTACTCATTACATAAAGGATATATAGGCCGTCATTATATAAGGTCATAACGCCTTGGACGTAGAGACCGGAATTACAGTAGGTCATAACACCATTGGGTGTACAGACTGCCATTACATAAGTTCATAACACCTTAGGGGTACAGACCGTCGTTACATAGGGTAACAACACCTTGGGTGTACATGACGTAATTGCATAAGGTCAAATCACCTTGGGTGTACAGACCGTCATTAAATAAGGTCATAACGCCTTGGGCGTACAGACCGGCATTACATAAGATAATAACAGCTTGGGTGTACAGGCCGCCTTTACATAAGGTCATAACGCCCTGGGAGCACAGACCCTCATTACATAAGGTCATAATGCTTCGGAAGTACAGACCGCCATTATATAAGGTCACGACGCCTTGGACGTACGTACCGTCATTGCATAGTATTGTAACGACTACAGTGCTAACCTATAGGTCTGGTCTGGCATGTGGTAAGTTTTTCTGGTGATTAGAGTTGGATTTACTTCCAGCGTCCAATTAGAAATATGCTATGCAAGCTGGATAACAGTATATACTTATAATATTGAAGAAAATATCGTTTCAAAACGTACTGTCATAAAGATATTAAAGGCAGAGAACGTCTCTCCTGACACTATCCCAAAAACTGATAAACTTCTTGGATTCTGTTAATAGATGTCAGCAGCATCTTTCAAATATTCTTTCTAGACCATGCTCAAAATTATTACCTCTGGAAAGTATTTCATGTTTTCCGCCGATTTTAAGGACCTAACTCACAGAATGAGGTTAGGGTTCACTTTCAAAAACAAAATATATCAGTTCAAAGTGCCATCGTGAGCTATGGCCATCTTCAAACCATCCAATGGCATGCCTACATGAATTAAATAAAAAAAACAAGTTTTTTTAATTGAAAGTAAGGAGCGACATTAAAACTTAAAACGAACAGAAATTATTCCGTATATGAAAGGGACTGTCCGCTCCTCAACACCTCGCTCTTTACGCGAAAGTTTTTTATTGTTTTAAAAAATAAATTTGTGAGACAGAGTCAAACTTTAGCGTAAAGAGCGAGGCGTTGAGGAGAGGACAGTCCCTTTCATATACGGAATAATTTCTGTTCGTTTTAAGTTTTAATGTCGCTCCTTACTTTCAGTTTAAAAAACTTTTTTTTTTAATTAATTTTTGAACGTTTTTGAATAAATGCAGGTTTTGATCTTGGCTCACCGTACATGAATAATTAAAAAAAATTTCATATTAATTTACTTTTATTTAGTTAAATGGCTTTCTCGAAACTTGTTTAATTTTATTTACGAACGTTTTTATTAGTAATAAATATACGTATATGAAAGGGACTGTCCCCTCCTCAACAGCTCGCTCTTTAGGCTAAAGTTTTTTATTGTTTTAAAAAATAAAGTTGTGAGACAGTCAAACTTTAGCGTAAAGAGCGAGGCGTTGAGGAGGGGACAGTCCCTTTCATATACGGAATAATTTCTGTTCGTTTTAAGTTTTAATGTCGCTCCTTACTTTCAGTTTAAAAAAATTGTTTTTTTTATTAAATTTTTGAACGTTTTTGGATAAAAGCAGGTTTTGATCTTGGCTCACCGTACATGAATAATTAAAACAAAATTTTCATATTAATTTACTTTTATTTAGTTAAATGGATTTCTCGAAACTTGTTTAATTTTATTTACGAGCGTTTTTATTAGTAATAAATATACGTAACTTACGAATTAACTTCAGTAACGAACTTCTATATTCATATATTTTTAATAAGTATATTAGAAGGGTCGCCCCCTAGTCAATACCTTGCTCTTTAAGCTAAAGTTCGAATTTTGTTCCAATTCTTTAAAAATGACCGCTTAATCACACTGGCCGTTAATTAGAATAAATAGCTCTTATGAAAGTACTAAAAAATCTTTGGCTTAAAGAGCGAGGTATTGACTACGGGGTGAACCCAATAATATATGTAATATTTTCTGTTCGTTTGAAGTTTCGATTTTGCTGCTATTGCAGTTGAAATACTTGTTTTTTTTTATATTAAATTTCTGATCTTTTTTAAATAATGCTGGGAAGTCCGGCGTCCCCTTTATAGCAATGTCCCTTCCCCCATGAAAACTTCCTTCATGGAAAGATCCTCCCACCTAACCCCCCCCCCCCCCCTCACCCCCCCTACCCCGAAAAATATACCCTGAAAACGTCTGTATACTTCCAAATAACCAATATTTTATGTTAACATTGGGTAAAATTCATAAGTTTCAGCCCTCCCCCCGGGAATTTAGGGGATTAAGTCATCCTGAAAGACATACTTATAATATTTTCGAACCTGCTAAACAAAATGGCTATCTAAAAATTTTGATCAGGTGACTTTGGGAAAAAAATGAGCGTGGGAGGGGGTCTAGTTGCCCTCCATTTTTTTGGTCAATTAAAAAGGGCACTAGAAATTTTATTTTCTATTCCAATGATCCCTCCCACAATATTATAAGAACACTGGTTCGATACGAACACCACTGGGAAAAAAAAAAAAAAAAAAAAATAAACACGCACCCGTGATCTTTCTTATGGCAAAAAATGCAAAATTCCCCATTTTTGTAGATGGAAGCTTGAAACCTCTACAGTAGAGTTCTCTGATACGCTGAATATGATGGTGAGATTTTCATTAAGGTTCTATAACTTTTAGGGGGTCTTCCCTCCTTTTTTCGAAAATCAGCCAAATTTTCTCAGGCGCCTAACTTTTGATAGGTAAAATTAAACTTGATGAAACTTATATATTTGAAATCAGCATTAAAATCTGATTCTTTTGATGTATCTATTTGTATCAAAATACCGTTTTCTAGAGTTTCGGTTATCATTGAGCCGGGTCGCTCCTTACTTACAGTTCGTTACCACGAACTGTTTGACAAATAGATTCTGCACAATTACCAAAAGTCATTAGTACAGAACAATGTAAAGACCATTATGATTCTCCAGCTCAGACTTGGGTTCATGCTGAGCAAGAAATCAGGTGATTCTCCTGCACAGATTTGGGTTCATGCTGAGCGAGAAATCAGAATTGCAACCTATGCGACGGATCATATATCTCGGGTTTTCTGGTAGACCAGGAGGTAAAGAGGGTGTACCTAACCCCGGAAAAGATTCAGAACTTGATACATGCAATCAAGGCAGCTCTGGAAAAATCGTATACCTCAATAAGGCAACTGATGCAGCTGATTGGACTCATCAATGCGGGCTCAAGAGCAATTCCTTTCAACAGACTACATCTCAGGAAATGTCAGTTACTAATGCTCAGATTGTGGGACAAGTCTTGGAACAACATAGATTTAAACATCCTAATTACGACAGAGATGAAATAGGCATTTTCACAGTGGCTGAACAAAGATTGGCTGAGTCAAAGCCTTCCTCTCAAGCCCCCTATTCGTTCCAAAACAAAATTCACCGACAGCTCAACCTACGGGCGGGGTGGCTATCTAAAGGACCCACATAAAGACACTTCGGGGACTTGGTCTCCAGAAGAGAAATCTCTTTATATAAATTGCCTCGAGATGAGAGCCGTAGCCATCTCAATCAAAGCCTTTGCGGAGAAGCTAAGAAACGAGGTAGTCATGGTAGCGACAGACAACTCGACAGTAGTCAATTACATAAACAAAGAGGGCGGAACCCGTTCTTTCTTCATAGAAGAGGAATCCATAAAGCTCTTCGAGATTACCATGACACTGAACTTTCACTTGAGGGAAAGACACATCGCCGGGTTACTCAATCTAGTAGCCAGCACACTGTCACGAGAAGGAAAAGGTCTGCCCACGGAATGGAGTCTCAACGAGAGTGTCTTCAGAGCCCTGTCAAAAGAGTATGGACTGCCAGAAAATGACCTATTCACGACTCGATTGAACCGGAACATCGACGTATATTTCTCACCAGTTCCAGATTCTCTTGCGATCAGGGCAGATGCCCTTGTCCACGATTGGTCGAACAAACACAGCTATGCCTTCCCTACATTTGCCCTGATCTCAAAGGTTCTGAAGCAGGTTCGAAAGTCTATGAACTGCCGAATAATGCTAATTGCTCCGTTTGGGCCTCACCAAGCTTGGTAAATGAATATTCTCAACCTGCTAGTAGACTTGCCTATACCCATCAGAAATTAGTCAGATCTCCTCCAGCAGGGTCGACTTCGCCACCCAGCACTAAGGAATCTAAATTTACACGGCTGGAAGATATCGAGCGTGGACTCAAAAAGAGAGGTTTTTCTAAAGAATCAGCCCGTGCAATTGCCTGGTCCAGCGACGATCTACCATTGAATTGTTATAATAATTCAGTAACTCTCAGGTTTCTCTCTTCGTTTAGACCCGAAACCGTGAAGCCTCATGAGATACCTTCTCCTATTCATCTTCCCGCGCTAGATGTAGATCCAGCGTTGTGTCCAGTGAGAATACTATCGGCCTACGCACAGCAAACAGCTAACTTGGCGGTCAGAAAACGGAGAAAAAGGTTCTTCATTCCTTTTTCTAGAAAAGCACCACGAGAGGTGGCAGCTGGAACCATTTATTCTTGGATAAAGCAGGCCATAACTATGGCATATGAGGCAGCAAAAGAAGAGTGTAGAAAAAGGAAAGCACATGACACAAGATCCATGACGGCGTCATAGGCGCTATCAAAATCAGTACCACTTGCTGATATAATAAGTACTGCTGGCTGGTCTTCGGAGTCTACTCCCAGACCACACTATCTTCATGAAATAGAAGATTTAACCGATGCTCTACATTTTGTTACGGTTCAGACAGTCTTATAGTTTATACATTTGAATATTTGAGTTTGAAACTAATATTTTATATTAGTTTATTTATGAACCCATCACCAAATCGGTTGGAATCTAAGCTTTCGTTAATAGATGTACCAACGTATGAGGTAATTGCGACGCCAAAACCGAACTTTCGAATGAAAGTTCAGTTTGGCTAAGGAGCTACAGTGTGACATTAATACTGAAAGTAAGGAGCGACATTAATACTCAAGCGAACAGAAATAATTCCGTATATGAAAGGGGCTGCTTTATGAAAGGGGGAAAAGGCTTACAGTTTGAAGCCAGAAAACAATTCTTAGTCCATAATATGCACAATAATTTTACTTAATATATTTTGCATGCAGACCCGGTATACTTTACCCCCCCCCCCTTTAATGTACAAATATAGAGCCCAAATTTGTTTCTAAAGTAACGAAGAACCTAACGAATAAACCCGTTTGTTCTCGAGTTTTGTACATCGTAACGTCTAGTGAGTGGCGTATAATACACAAGTATCGGAATTTTTCATGGAGAGAGTCAGATTTCCTGGTATTATTTAAAAATGATCAGAGATCAAATTTAAAAAGAAACAAGTTTTTTCAACTGAAAATAAGGAGCAACATCAAAACTTAAAACGAATAGAAATTATCACGTATATTTAAGGGCTTGCCTCCTCGTCAAGACCTTGCTCTTTACGCCAAGAATGTTTTTTTTAGAGCAAGAACAAGGTCTTGTGGAAGGGTCAACTTCTTTCATATACGTAATAATTTCTGTTCGTTTTAAGTCTTGATGTTGCTTATAACTTTCAGTTGAATTTTTTTTTCAATTTAATTTCTGATCTTTTTTAAATAATACTGGGAAATCCAGTTCTCCCACCATGAAAAATTCGAGGACTTGTGTATTATACGCCATTCACTCAAGGTTACGATGTGTAAAACTTGAGGATAAACTGGTTTCTTTGTTTGTTGCGTCGTTACTTTAGAAACAAATTTGGGCTATACATTTGGACATGAGTGAGGGGGGGGGGTAAAGTATAGAGAGTCTGCATGTAAAATGTATTAGGTACAATTATTCTGCATATTATGAAGTAAGAATTGTTTTCTGACTTCAAACTGTCCAAATTCTTTACCCCCACTCCCTGGTTTTTCCCCCGGTATTTTCCGGGGGAAATTTTCAGGGGGGTAAACGCCTGCCACCACATGTTTTCTTGTAGCATAAGCTACCTTAAATGATTTAAGAACTTAATATAGGCTTCATTGTTTTTCTATAAATAATTATTTACTCTATTCAAAATAATCCAAAATGAAAAAAAAAGTAATTTTTTCGCATGCTGACGCAGGTACCAATCTTGTGCAAAGCCCCTATGCCTTCCCAAGGCCAGAAGAAAATTTGCACTTTATTGAAAAAATATAAATGTTTTTACTTTTATAACTTTAATAAATCAAATAATATTATACATTTTGATTACTAAATATCAGAATATGTACATTAAACTGACAATGCACATTCATTTGTATTTTTTCAGTAAAGTGCAAATTATGTTCTGGCTTTGGGAAGGCATAGGGGTTTTGAGCCCAAATTATGTCACTTTCTGTTCGTTTTGAGTTTGACTCACTTATTTATTGTAATTTCTGTTCGTTTTGGGTTTCATTTATTTATCGATGCTTATTTGTGGTAGTTTCACGCTTGGTAGATTATTTAATTTTAATTTTGCTCATTTTTTGTTTAATGGAGTTCTTTACTTTTGTTTGCAAAACTTATTCTATAGAAAAGGTTTTCTTAATTAATTTTATTTAAAATAAAGCGGTTTGTTAGTAAGCTTTCTATCATTGTTTTTAATGATTTACGGTACAAATCCTAAATTTTGCAAAAACCTGTAACGATGTGGCTAAAAATTTGAACAGCTTTCTAAACAGAGGATGGACAATTCTAATTACCAATAGGGGCTATGCAAGGTCCTTGGAAGGGAAGGATAAGTTATAATATGGCACAAGTTCTTTTTTGCAAAATATTTTTGTAAAAATGATGTAATGAGCCTCTTTAGAATTTAGCACAATTATATTCTGACCCTGAATTAAAGTCAAATCATTATAAGGCTGATATATAAATACAGATATAATTTTCTATAATACTTAGTTAAGTTATGTTAAGTATAGCTTTTCCTACTTAAACAAGTCCTTTCGTACTCGGCTGACCGTCATCATAATCATCGTTTAAAATTTTCGCAAATATCTTAAGCAAAGTGCTCTAAAATTATAAATGTGGAGTGGACATAGAGATTCAAGCTCTGATTAAGCGTGACAGGCTTTCTAGGAAAAATTCATTAATTTATTTTCAATAATTCATTAATTAATTATTTTATTATCATCATTAATTATCATTAATTTCATTCATTAATTTATTTTGTTAATTGATGATCAATGCTTCTTCTAAATTTTCTTTTCGATACTATAACATAAACTTGCGTAAGCCACATTCTATGTAGAACTCAGGTCTACTTGGCAGTGCTTGTGTTAAAGGGATAATTTACTCTGTAAGTAACGTAAAGTCTAGAGTTATGCTAGAGCGAAAGGTTCTTAGATGTAGTATGAAATAACCATAAAATTTATACTCACGGAATATTTTTAGCTGAGAGCAGAAGTCGGATACGCTGTCCATGAGGACAAAATTCGAACGTGTAGAGTCGAACCTCAGAGCCACCCACCGCAGCGGGAGCAGAAGATCCTGTAAAAAGAGGGAAAAAATTATCTGTATATTAATTACATCCTTTGGGGAGTCAAAGCAAGCTGAAGTCCGCTCTGATAAAATAAAAATTGTCTTTAGAGTTACATGGAGTAAAGCAAATGAGCACATTTTGTGTTCATAAACTATGGGGGGAAATCTCTCAAAAGAGATTACGTATACCTGCAATCTGGATGAAATATCCCTTTGATGTGTTAAAGACTATGTCCGGAGGATCCCTCCCGTTTAACATCGAAAAATGTTTCTAGTCCCTTCTCAGAAATGACTTACCCACACTTTTATTTTTATAATTATCTAAGTAATTAGTAAAACAATTTCAACACCATATCCCCCTGACGCCTACATAAAGAAGGACTCGTTCTCCAGGCCATCTTATTCTAAGTTTCCGCTTTTGCCACTTCCAAATTATTTTTTGAAAATTAGCCCCGTTGAGTGTACAGATAGGGGGGATAAGGTTCGGATTGGTTCTTTTTCCCAATAGTAGTCATCTTTTGGCTTTTGAATTCTAGTGTTTTTAATATTGGCGATAAATATATTTCTTTCCTTATTTCAAAATAATAAGCCCTTCTTACCTTTTGCAAGATGACCTGTAATGGCTTTAGGCTCCATTTGTGTTTAGCAAGAATCAAATAACTTATAAAGTATGAAACACTCTAGCTATTATCCAAGCATTATTGTCCCTTTTAAATACTTAACTATTATCAGGCACATATTGCGTAAAATCATTAAAGTTGGGAAGAGATTAAAGAGTAATTAAATTTATCAGTGTTTTCCTTGACACTGCTACTGATTAGCATTATAAAGAGTTTTCCCGAAATTAACCACATTAAGTTTATTGTTTTAGTACCGAACGTAAACAACAATCTGAATTTGTTTCCAACAAACCAAATGCGAAATGTTGCTGATTCTGTTATTAATCAAATAAAAAAATTGGTAAAGATAATCCCATAACCCTTAGATATATAGGCTCTTTTAGTGTAAACATGGGGGGAAAAGCCGTATCCAGGAGGGGGGCTATGGATTTTGAACTGTCCTTCCCCCCTAAAAAAATGTATGGCTCGTAAAAACGCAACAAAATTGCATATAATTAAATTTCGATCCATCTTTTAAAGGTTTTTGTGTAGCCTCCCCTCCGAATAAAAATACTTATCCCCCGAACAAACATCCTGGATAGACCCTTGATTAGGGTTGATAGGTAAAGGAAAGAGGAGTCGAAAACTTGCAAAACAACAATACACAAATTCTGGCTAATTTAGTTATTACATAATTTATGGTGATAATATTCCGAAATAATGGTATCTATAAACTATTACATGTTCAGATTGTAAAAGAAAAAAAAATCCTATGTATAATGTGATACCCCTCCCCCTTCCAAAACTTCGACTGTTTCCACTAAACACTGGTTAATCAAACAGTTCGTGGTAACAAACTGTAAGTAAGGAGCAACCCGGCTCAATAGTAACCGAAACTCTAAAAACCGGAATTTTTATACCAATAGATATATCAAAAGAATTGGTTTTTTATTTTCATTTCAAATATATAAATTTCATTAAGTTTAGTGTTACTCAATAAAGGTTACGAGCCTGAGAAAACTGTCCTTATTTTTGAAAAAAGCGGGAAGCAGCCCCTAAAAGTTAAGTGATCTCAATGAAAATCACACTGTCAGATTCAGCGTATTAGAGAACCCCACTGCATAGGTTTCAAGCTCCTATATTCAAAAATGTGGAATTTTGTATTTTTTGCCAGAAGAAAGATCACGGATGTGTATTTGCTTTTTTTTTCCGGGGGCAATTGTATTGACCCAGCGGTCCTAGAAAATCGGGAGAGGGCTAATTTGAACGAAAATTAAAAGTTCTAGTGCCCTTTTTAAGTGACCAAAAAATTGGGGGGGGCAACTAGGCCCCCCCCCCTTTTCCTAAAATTGTCCGATGAAAATTTTGAGATATCCGTTTTGTTCATCATAGTTGAAAGGCTCAATAATTATACCTTTGGGTTTAACTTGACCCCCCACAGTCCCAGGGGAAAGGTCTTTAAGTTATAATATTTGCCCATGGTTTGCGCATATTATTTGTTATTGGGAAGTAAGCATACATTTTCGGATGGGGGGGGGGGAGTTTTCTGCTGGGGGTTTTTCCACGGAAGAATCTATGGGGAGGGAAGTTAGCAGGGAGTGAACTTGTCAGGGGAAATTAGACACTGGGGGAATTTGCCAGAATTCTTATACAAAATTGTTTTTATATGTCTTGCTTTCTCTTTTCTGTCTAAATTTTAGTGTAATTTTAGTGTAAAGGGGCTAAGAGTAATTGTCGGGGGTCAATTTTGACCGGGATCGAATTGTCTAAAGGATATTTCCGTGGGGAGAGGGTATCTCTGTGGAGGTGGGGACAGATTTCCTGATTAATCAGATGCATTTGGAGAAACTAGACCGTGAAGCGGGGGGGGGAGGAGAAGTTGCCTTTCAATCACTTTGAATATTAAAAAGGGCCCCAGAACTTCTGATTCACAATCCAATGAGCCCCTTCCAAAGTTTGTACGAGCACCCTTCTCATAAAAGCCTTATATGCCCCCAAAGCATAGCTTACAACCCTTGCTCCGGGGGCTGCGGGGGTTTATCATCTTCAAAAACATAATAATCGGGCTTTTCAAGTATGATGAACAAAATTGGTGAGTAGGGAAAGGGGTACCAGCGCTGTACGAACACCGTGCTGCCATTTATAATCAAGTCTAACGCTGACAGGTCATAATTTATTCAAGGATTATTGATCCACTAAAGGGTCAATGATACCGAGGGGAACTAGATTTCTGAGAAATTGATTTACATAATCGGCGGGGAATTATTGATCAACGAAGGGGAATTAAGAAACAATATGGCTTCTTTGGTCTTTAGGTCTGAGGGATAAATGGTCTTTAGTGAAATAGATAAATTAATATTCTATTTTTGGATATGGCTTCTCTGGTCATTAGGCTTAGTGATAAATTCTGGAATTAATATTCTATCAAAACCTTAATAGTGTAGCTAGGAAAACCTAGGAAATGAAGACAGATTGAATATATTTTACGCGGGAAAGGGTTTCGTAGAAATTTCAAATGTGACAGCGCAGGGATGCCGAAACAAAGGAACACGCAGAAATTACTTTTAGGGGATTATTTAGGCGAAACAGTTTGAGACATTTTAGAAGATGATTTAGGCAAAACTGTTCGAGACATTTTAGAAGAAGATTTAGGTGAAACCGTTTGAGACATTTTAGAAGATGATTTAGACGAAACATTTTGTGACATTTTAGAAGATGATTTGGGGTGAAACTCTGTTGTCGTTATAGTACACAAGTTCCATTTGAACAGTGTTGTGAGGTCCCATACCCCAACCCCAAGGCACCGCCCCAACTTTTTTAGGCCCCTCCTCCCGTTTTTTTTGCGTGCTTGAGACAAAGAAGGGCCCATCTCCCTCCCTACAAATTTTCGGGCCCCCTCCTCTCATTTTTTTATACTTTTTTAAAGTTTTTTTTACTTTATTTTTTATTTTTTTAACATGATATTTTTTCAACTTTTTTTACATGTCTTCGACTGCGATAAAACATACTTAAAACATAAAAATTCACATTTAATATTTGCACAATTTGTTAGAATGATAACAATTTATCTGTTAGAAGTAATAAGTTTTCTGTCAACGATACCAAATTTTTCTTAGAAGTAACAATTTTTCATTATGATAACAAGTTTTCTGTCAAAAGTAGCAAGTTTTCCTTAACACAAAAAAATGTTCTTGTCGAGGTAATAACTTTTTCCTCAATACCAACGAAACTTCTAATTAAAACTATCAACTATCTCTTAGAAGTAAAAATTTGTTATCAGTGATAATAAGTTTTCTATAAAAAGTACAAGTTTTCTACCAAAGAGACCAATTCTTTCTTAGAAGTAACAACTTTTTCGTTTATGATAACAATATTTTTCTGTCAGAAGTATCAAGTTTTCTTTAACACTAAAAAATATTCTCTTCGAAGTAACGACTTTTTCATCAATACCAACAAACTTCTACTTAAAACTATCAAATATCTCTTAGAAGTAACAATTTTTTCGTCAGTGATAACAAGTCTTATGTAAGAAGTAGCAAGTTCCCTGTCAAAGATACCACATTTTTATTAGAAATAACAATTTCATCGTTTATGATAACAAGTTTTCTGTTAGAAGTAGCAATTTTTCCTTAACACTAAAAAATTTTCTCCTTGATGTAATAACTTTTACCTTAACACAAACAAACTTTTACTTAACACTATCAAATTTCTCTTAGAAATAACAATTTTTCGTCAGTGATAACAAGTTTTCTGTAAGAAGTAGCAAAATATCTACCAAAGATACCAGATTTTTCTTAGAATTAAGAATTTTTTCGTTTACGATAACAAGTTTTCTGTCAGAAGTGGCAAGTTTTCCTTAAAACAAAAAAACGTTCTTCTCAAAGTAGCAACTTTTACCTTAACACTAACAAACTTTTACTTAACGCTATCAATTTTTTCTTAGAACTATATTTTTTTTCCGTTCATGATAAAAAGTTTTCTGTCAAAAGTAGCAAGTTTTCCTTGACACTAACAAATTTTCTCATCAAAGTAAAAAATTTTTCCTTAACACTAACAGAGTTTTGGTAACAACTATCAAATTTTTCTTAGAAGTAGCAATTTTTCGTCAGTTATAACAAGTTTTCTGTAAGAAGTAGCAAGTTATCTAACAAAGTTACCAGATTTTTCTTAAAAGTAAAATTTTTTTGTTTATGATAGCAAGTTTTCTGTCAGAAGTAGCAAGTTTTCCACAACAAAAAAATTTTTGTTCTCGAAGTAGCAACTTTTACCTTAATACTAACAAACTTTTACTTAACGGTATCAATTTTTCTTAGAAATAAATTTTTTTTCCGTTCATGATAAAAAGTCTCCTTTCAAAAGTAGCAAGTTTTTCTTAACACTAACCAATTTTCTCATCAAAGTAACATTTCTTTCCTTAACACTAACAGAGTTTTAGTTACAACTATCAAATTTCTCTTAGAAGTAACAATTTTTCGTCAGTGATAACAAATTTTATGCTAGAACTAACAAGTTTTCTGTCAAAGATACCAAAGTAAAAGTTTGTTAGTAAAAGTTTGTTAGTATTACGGTAAAAGTTGTTACTTCGATGAGAAAATTTTTTAGTGTTAAGGAAAAATTGCTACTTCTAAGAGAAAACATGTTATCATAAACGAAGAAATTGTTATTTCTAATAAAAATTTGGTATCTTTGACAGGGAACTTGCTACTTCTTACAGAAAACTTGTTATCACTGACGAAAAAATTGTTACTTCGTTACTTCGAAGAGAAAATTTTTTAGTGATAAAGGAAACTTGATACTTCTGACAGAAAACTTGTTATCATAAACGAAAAAGTTGTTACTTCTAAGAAAAAAATGGTGTCTTTGGTAGAAAACTTGCTACTTTTTATAGAAAACTTATTATCACTGATGAAAAATTGTTACTTCTAAGAGATATTTGATAGTTTTAAGTAGAAGTTTGTTGGTATTGAGCGCGCGTGCGTAACCTAGCCTAAATTAACCTTAAAAATGAATAAAACCTAACTTTATAAGAAAAATTTGATTGTTACTTTTAAAGTAAATTTGTTATCTTGGACGGATAAGTTGGAGTTATTAAAAAAAATTTTTACTGTTAAGAAAATACTTGTTATTTATAGGAAAAATTTAATGTTAAGTCAAAGTTTGTTAGTATTAAGGAAGAATGTTGCTACTTCGATGAGAGAATATGTTAGTGTTAAGGAAAACTTATTACTTCTGTCAGAAAAGTTGTTATCACAATCACAAAATTGTTACTTCTATGAAAAATTTGGCATTTTTGGAAGAAAGCTTGCTACTTTGTACAGAGAATGTATTATCACTGACGAAAAAATCGTTACTTCTAAGAGAGATTTGATAGTGTTAAGAAAAAGTTTGTTAGTATTAATGTAAAAGTTGTTACTTCGAGGAGAAAATTTTTTAGTGTTAAGGAAAAACTGCTACTTCTAACAGAAAACTTGTATCATAAACGAAGAAAATGTTATTTCTAAGAAAATTTGGTATCCTTGACATGACAATTGCTACTTCGTACGGGAAACTTTTTATCAATGACGAAAAAATTTTTACTTCTAAGAGATATTTCATTGTTTTAAGTAGAAGTTTGACAGTATTGAGGACAAAGTTGTTACTTCGAAGAGAAAATTTGTTATAGTGAAGGAAAACTTGATACTTCTGACAGAAAACTTGTTATCATAAACTTAAAATTGCTACTTCTTAGAAAAATTTGGAATCTTTGGGAGAAAACTTGCTACTTCTTACAGAAAACTTGTTATCACTGACGAAAAATTGTTACTTCTAAGATAAATTTTATAGTTGTAACTAAAACTCTGTTAGTGTTAAGGAAAAATTGTTACTTTGATGAGAAAATTTGCTATTGTTAAGGAAAACTTGCTACTTTTGACAGAAAACTTTTTATCATTAACGGAAAAAAACTATACTTCTAAGAAAAATTTTATAGTATTAAGTAAAAGTTTGTACGTTTTAAAGAAAAAGTTTTTAATTTAAAGAGAAAATGTTTTAGTCTGAAGAAAAGCTTGTTACTTCTGACAGAAAACTTTTTATTATAAACCATAAAATTGTTACTTCAAAGAAAAATTTGTTATCTTTGGCAGAAAAATTGCTACATCTTACAGAAGACATGTTATCACTGCCGAAAAATTTTTACTTCTAAGAGAAATTTGATAGTGTTAAGTAAAAGTTTGTTAGTATTAAGGTAAAATTTGTTACTTCGAGGAGAAAATTATTTAGTGTTAAGGAAAAATTGTTACTTCTAACAGAAAACTTGTTATCATAAACGAAGAAATTGTTATTTCTAAGAAGAATTTGGTATCTTTGACAGGGAACTTGATATTTCTTACAGAAAACTTGTTATCACTGACGAAAAAATTGTTACTTGAAGAGATATTTGGTAGTTTTAAGTAGAAGTTTGTTAGTATTGAGGAAAAAGTTGTTACTTCGAAGAGAAAATTTGTTATAGTGAAGGAAAACTTGATACTTCTGACAGAAAACTTGTTATCATAAAACAAAAAAGTTGTTACTTCTAAGAAAAAATTGGTCTCTTTGGTAGAAAACTTGTTACTTTTTATAGAAAACTTATTATCACTGATGAAAAATTGTTACTTCTAAGAGAAATTTGATAGTTTTAAGTAGAAGTTTAATGATATTGAGGAAAAAGTTGTTACTTCGAGAAGAAAATTTTTTAGTGTTAAGGAAAACTTGATTCTTCTGACAGAAAACTTGTTAGCATAAACGAAAAAGTTTTTACTTCTAAGAAAAAGTTGGTATCTTTGGCATAAAACTTATTACTATTTATAGAAAACTTATTATCACTGATGAAAAATTGTTATTTCTAAGAGAAATTTGATAGCGTTAAGTAAAAGTTTGGTAGTATTAAGGTAAAAGTTGCTACTTCGAGAAGAACATTTTTTAGTGTTAAGGAAAAATTGCTACTTCTGACAGAAAACTTGTAATCATAAACGAAGAAATTGTTACTTCTAAGAAAAATTTGGTCTCTTTGGCAGAAAACTTGTTACTTCTAACAGAAAACTTGTCATCACTGTCGAAAAATTGTTACTTCGATGAAAAAATTTGTTAGTGTTACTTCTAAGAAAAATATGGTATCTTTGACAGAAAACTTATTATCATAGACGAAAAAGTTGTTACTTCTAAGAATAATTTGGTATATTTGACATAAAACTTGCTACTTCTTACAGAAAACTTGCTACTTCTTACAAAAAACTTGCTACTTCTTACAGAAAACTTGTTATGACTGACGGAAAATTGTTACTTCGATGAGAAAATTTGTTAGTGTTACTTCAAGAAAAATATGGTATCTTTGAAAGAAAACTTATTATCATAGACGAAAAAGTTGTTAACTTGCTATTTTTTACAGAAAACTTGTTATCATAAATGAAAAAATTGTTACTTCTAAGAAAAATTTGATACTTTTAAGTAAAATTTTGTTAGTATTGAGGAAAAAATGGTTGCTTCGAAGATTAAATCTGTTAGTATGAAAGGAAAACTTGCTACTTCAAACAGAAAACTTGCTATCATAAACAAAAGAATTGTTGCTTCTAACAAAAATTTTTTATCTTTTACAGAAAACTTGTTAGTTCTAGCCGAAGATTTGTTATCACTAACAAAAAATTGTTACTTCTAAGAAAAATTTGAGAGTTTTAAATAAAAGTTTGTTAGTGTTGAGGAAAAAGTTGTTACTTCGATGAGAAAATTTGTTAGCGTGAAAGGAAAACTTGCTACTTCTGAAAGAAAACTTGCTATCAGAAATTTGATAGTTGTAACTAAAACTCTGTTAGTGTCAAGGAAAAAATTGTTACTTTGATGAGAAAATATTTTAGTGTTAAGGAAAACTTGCTACTTTTGACCGAAAACTTGTTATCATAAACGAAAAAATTGTTACTTCTAAGAAAAATTTGATAGTATTAAGTAAAAGTTTGTTAGTATTGAGGAAAAAATTATTACTTTGATGAGAAAATTTGTTAGTGTTAAGGAGAACTTGCTACTTTTGACTGAAAACTTTTTATCATGAACGGAAAAAAATTATGCTTCTAAAAAAAATTTGATATTTTTAAGTAGAAGTTTGTTAGTATTGAGGAAAAAGTTGTTGATTCGATGAGAAAATTTGTTAGTGTTACTAAAACTCAGTTAGTGTTAAGGAAAAAATTGTTACTTTGATGAGAAAATTTGTTAGTGTGAAAGGAAAACTTGCTACTTCTGACAGAAAACTTGCTCTCATAAACGAAAAAATTGTTACTTCTAAGAAAAATTTGGTATCTTTGACAGAAAACTTGTTATTTCTAGCAGAAAATTTGTTATAACTGACGAAAAATTGTTACTTCTAAGAGAAATTTGATAGTTGTAACTAAAACTCTGTTAGTGTTAATGAAAAATTTGTTAATTTGATGAGAAAGTTTTTTTGTGTGAAAGAAGAATTGCTACTTTTAAAAGAAAACTTTTTATCATGAACGGAGAAAAAATATGCTCCAAGAGAAAATTGATACCGCTAAGTAAAAGTTTGTTAGCATTATGGTAAAAGTTGCTACTTAGAGAAGAATATTTTTTAGTTTTAAGGAAAACTTGTTACTTCTGACAGAAAACTTGCTATCATAAACGAAAAAATTGTTACTTCTAAGAAACATCTGGTATCTTTCGTAGATATCTTGCTAATTCTTACAGAAAACTTGTTATCACTGACGAAAAATTGTTACTTCTAAGAGAAATTTGATATTTGTAACTAAAACTTCAAAATAATAAGCCCTTCTTACCTTTTGCAAGATGACCTGTAATGGCTTTAGGCTCCATTTGTGTTTAGCAAGAATCAAATAACTTATAAAGTATGAAACACTCTAGCTATTATCCAAGCATTATTGTCCCTTTTAAATACTTAACTATTATCAGGCACATATTGCGTAAAATCATTAAAGTTGGGAAGAGATTAAAGAGTAATTAAATTTATCAGTGTTTTCCTTGACACTGCTACTGATTAGCATTATAAAGAGTTTTCCCGAAATTAACCACATTAAGTTTATTGTTTTAGTACCGAACGTAAACAACAATCTGAATTTGTTTCCAACAAACCAAATGCGAAATGTTGCTGATTCTGTTATTAATCAAATAAAAAAATTGGTAAAGATAATCCCATAAACCTTAGATATAGAGGCTCTTTTAGTGTAAACATGGGGGGAAAAGCCGTATCCAGGAGGGGGGCTATGGATTTTGAACTGTCCTTCCCCCCTAAAAAAATGTATGGCTCGTAAAAACGCAACAAAATTGCATATAATTAAATTTCGATCCATCTTTTAAAGGTTTTTGTGTAGCCTCCCCTCCGAATAAAAATACTTATCCCCCGAACAAACATCCTGGATAGACCCTTGATTAGGGTTGATAGGTAAAGGAAAGAGGAGTCGAAAACTTGCAAAACAACAATACACAAATTCTGGCTAATTTAGTTATTACATAATTTATGGTGATAATATTCCGAAATAATGGTATCTATAAACTATTACATGTTCAGATTGTAAAAGAAAAAAAAATCCTATGTATAATGTGATACCCCTCCCCCTTCCAAAACTTCGACTGTTTCCACTAAACACTGGTTAATCAAACAGTTCGTGGTAACGAACTGTAAGTAAGGAGCAACCCGGCTCAATAGTAACCAAGACTCTAAAAAACGGAATTTTTATACCAATAGATATATCAAAAGAATTGGTTTTTTATTTTCATTTCAAATATATAAATTTCATTAAGTTTAGTGTTACTCAATAAAGGTTACGAGCCTGAGAAAACTGTCCTTATTTTTGAAAAAAGCGGGAAGCAGCCCCTAAAAGTTAAGTGATCTCAATGAAAACCACACTGTCAGATTCAGCGTATTAGAGAACCCCACTGTATAGGTTTCAAGCTCCTGTATTCAAAAACGTGGAATTCACGAATTCACGGAATTCACGTGGATCACGGATGTGTATTTGTTTTTTTCCAGGGACAATTGTATTGACCCAGCGGTCCTAGAAAATCGGGAGAGGGCTAATTTGAACGAAAATTAAAAGTTCTAGTGCCCTTTTTAAGTGACCAAAAAATTGGGGGGCAACTAGGCCCCCCCCCCCTTTTTCTAAAATTGTCCGATGAAAATTTTGAGATATCTGTTTTGTTCATCATAGTTGAAAGGCTCAATAATTATACCTTTGGGTTTAACATGACCCCCCACAGGCCCAGGGGAAAGGTCTTTAAGTTATAATATTTGCCCATTGTTTGCGCATAGTATTTGTTATTGGGAAGTAAGCATACATTTTCGGATGGGGGGGGGGAGTTTTCTGCTGGGGGTTTTTCCACGGAGGAATCTATGGGGAGGGAATTTTCCAGGGAGTGAACTTGTCAGGGGAAATTATACACTGGGGGAATTTGCCAGAATTCTTATACAAAATTGTTTTTATATGTCTTGCTTTCTCTTTTCTGTCTAAATTTTAGTGTAAAGGGGCTAAGAGTAATTGTCGGGGGTAAATTTTCACCGGGATAAAAATTTCTAGAGGATATTTCTGTGGAGAGAGGGTTTCTCCGTGGAGGTGGGGCCAGATTTCCTGGCACTATTTAAAAAAACGAAGAAAATAAATAAAAAAACAAGTTTTTTTAACTGAAAATAAGGAGCAACATTAAAACTTAAAACGAACAGAACTTACTGCGCATATAAAGGAGGTTGCCCCCTCCTCAACACCTTGCTCTTTACGCAAAAGTTTGAATTTTGTTCCAATTTTTTAATAATGACTCCTGAAACACAAGGGCCGTTTAATTAGGACAATAAGACGCTTTTTTTCAAAGTACTAAAACACTTTAGCGTAAAGTGCGAGGTGTTGAGGAGGGGGCAACCCTCTTTATATACGTAATAACTTCTGTTCGTTTTAAGTTTTAATGTTGCTCCTTTTTTTCAGTTGAAAAAAAACTTGTTTTTTTTGTTTAATTTTTTTGCTTAACTCTAAATCCATTTTAGGCTAGAACAAATATAACCAGCAGGTAAGATTTAGTTACTGATTACCTTAAAAAAAACTTTGCCTGAAGGTCTTACTGTTTAAATTAATTGCAGCTAAATATAATTTAGTTGTTTAAGACCAACTCACAATGATATTTCACTAATTCTAAGATTTAGCTAATCCTAATTTCAGCCATTCTGATTATTAATAAAATAAAACTAAAAATTTTCCTACAAATTTTTTTTTAATTGAAATGTAAAGAGTTCCATTAAACCAAAAATGAGCAGGAATAAAGTCAAGTAATCTTCCAAGCCTAAAACTGCCACAAATACCCATCAATAAGTAAATAAAATCGAAAACGAACATAAATTATAAGAAATAACCGAGTCAAACTCAAAACCAACACAAATCAACATGAATACGGATGACGGCCCCCAAGGCTTCTCAAGACAAAAAATAGTTTGCACTTTACTGAAAACAAAATACATCTTAAATGTTTTCGCTTTTCCGACTTTGATAAATAAAAAGATATTGAAAGTGTAAGGAATATATGTCAGTATTGGTATAGTAAATTGACAATCCTTGGCCAATTGTTTTTTCTTCAGTAAATTGGAAATCATGTCCGGGTCTTGAGAAGGCATGGGGGCTGTCAGCCCTACTCATATTAATGTTTGCTCGTTTTGAGTTTAACTCCGTTATTTATTGTAAAAATCTGTTCGTTTTGGGTTCTGGCACCGAAGGTTTGTGTTCACTCTGAATGCATTGTTATATGCTTTTTAGACTATTGTGAAAAAGATGGCTATATCACAATTTTGATCTGATAAGTTTGGGGAAAAGAGTGTTAGGTAGTAAAGGGGGCCTATTTGCCCTCTATCAATTTTGACTCTTAAAAAGGATCTAGAACCTTTAATTTCCAATCAAATTAACCTCCTTTAAACTTCACACAACCACCTCCTCCATTTATATGCTCCCTGGGTATAACTTATAACCCTTTTCGCGGACTCTGGGGGTGTGTGTCAACCCCATAGGCTTTATTAAGTGATTTTTGGACTGTTTTTGAACAAGTGTCTGTCTCAAAATTTCTTTCAGATGCATTTGGAGAAACTAGACCGTGAAGCGGGGGGGGGAGGAGAAGTTGCCTTTCAATCACTTTGACTATTAAAAAGGGCCCCAGAACTTCTGATTCACAATCCAATGAGCCCCTTCCAAAGTTTGTACGAGCACCCTTCTCAGAAAAGCCTTATATGCCCCCAAAGCATAGCTTACAACCCTTGCTCCGGGGGCTGCGGGGGTTTATCATCTTCAAAAATATAATAATCGGGCTTTTCAAGTATGATGAACAAAATTGGTGAGTAGGGAAGGGGGTACCAGCACTGTACGAGCACCGTGCTGCCATCTATAATCAAGTCTAACGCTGACAGGTTATAATTTATTCAAGGATTATTGATCCACTAACGGGTCAATTACACCGAGGGGAACTAGATTTCTGAGAAATTGATTTGCATAATCGGCGGGGAATTATTGATCAACGAAGGGTAATTAAGAAACAATATGGCTTCTTTGATCTTTAGGTCTGAGGGATAAATGGTCTTTAGTGACAGAGATAAATTAATATTCTATTTTTAAATATGGCTTCTCTGGTCATTAGACTTAGTGATAAATTCTGGAATTAATATTCTATCGAAACCTTAATAGTGTAGCTAGGAAAACCTATGAGATGAAGACAGATTGAATATATTTTACGCGGCAAAGGGTTTCCTAGGAATTTCAAATGTGACAGCGCAGGGATGCCGAAACAAAGGAACACACAGAAATTACTTTTAGGGGATTATTTAGGCGAAACAGTTTGAGACATTTTAGAAGAAGATTTAGGCGAAACCGTTTGAGACATTTTAGAAGATGATTTAGGCGAAACCGTTTGAGACATTTTAGAAGATGATTTAGACGAAACATTTTTTGACATTTTAGAAGATGATTTGGGGTGAAACTCTGTTGTCGTTATAGTACACAAGTTCCATTTGAACAGTCTTGTGAGGTCCCATACCCCAACCCCAAGGCCCCCCCCCAACTTTTTAGGCCCCTCCCACCATTTTTTTGCGTGCTTGAGACAAAGAAGGGCCCACCCCCTCCCTACAACTTTTTGGGCCCCCTCCCCCCCATTTTTTTATACTTTTTTTTAAGTTTTTTTAGCTTTTTTTTATTTTTTCTACATAATATTTTTTTCAACTTTTTTTACATGTCTTCGAATGAAATAAAACATACTTAAAACATAAAAAATTCAAATTTAATATTTGTACAATTTGTTAGAATGATAACAATTTATCTGTTAGAAGTAATAAGTTTTCTGTCAACGATACCAAATTTTTCTTAGAAGTAACAATTTTTCATTTTGATAACAAGTTTTCTGTCAAAAGTAGCAAGTTTTCATTAACACAAAAAAATTTTCTTGTCGAGGTAATAACTTTTTCCTCAATACCAACGAAACTTCTAATTAAAACTATCAACTATCTCTTAGAAGTAAACATTTTTCATCAGTGATAATAAGTTTTCTATAGAAAGTACAAGTTTTCTACCAAAGAGACCAATTCTTTCTTAGAAGTAACAACTTTTTCGTTTATGATAACAATATTTTTCTGTCAGAAGTATCAAGTTTTCTTTAACACTAAAAAATATTCTCTTCGAAGTAACGACTTTTTCCTCAATACCAACAAACTTCTACTTAAAACTATCAAATATCTCTTAGAGGTAACAATTTTTTCGTCAGTGATAACAAGTTTTATGTAAGAAGTAGCAAGTTCCCTGTCAAAGATACCACATTTTTATTAGAAATAACAATTTCATCGTTTATGATAACAAGTTTTCCGTTAAAAGTAGAAATTTCTCCTTAACACTAAAATACTTTCTCCTTGAAGTAACAACTTTTAACTTAATACTATCAAACTTCTACTTAACACTATCAAATTTCTCTTAGAAGTAACTATTTTTCGTCAGTGATCATTTTTCGTCAATTTTTCGTCAGTTTCGTCAGAGATTATTTAGGTGAAACAGTTTGAGACATTTTAGAAGATGATTTGGGGTGAAACTCTGTGGTAGTTATAATACACAAGTTCCATTTGAACAGTGTTGTGAGGTCCCAAACGCTAACCCCTAAGCCCCCCCCCCAACTTTTTAGGCCCTTCCCCCTGTTTTTTTTTACTTTTTTTGTGTGCTTGAGACATAGAAGGGCCCACCACCCACCCTACAACTTTTTGGGCCCCATCCCCCCTCATTTTTATACTTTTTTTAAGTTTTTTTAACTTTTTTTTTTATTTTTTTAACGTGATATTTTTTCGACTTTTTTCTACATGCATTCGAATGAGATAAAACATACTTAAAACATAAAAATTTCACATTTAATATATGTAAAATTTGTTAGAATGATAACAATTTATCTGTTAGAAGTAATAAGTTTTCTGTCAATAATACCAAATTTTTCTTAGAAGTAACAATTTTTCATTATGATAACAAGTTTTTTAACAGAAGTAGCAAGATTTCCTTAACACTAACACATTTTCTCATCGAAGTATCAACATTTTCCATTAACAATAACAAACTTCTACTTAAAACTATCAAATTTTTCTTAGAAGCATAATTTTTTTCCGTTCATGAAAAAAAGTTTTCTGTCAAAAGTAGCAAGTTTTTCTTAACACTAACAAATTTTGTCATCGAAGTAGCAACTTTTACCTTAATACTAACAAAGTTTTAGTTTAACACTTTCAAATTTCTCCTAGAAGTAACAATTTTTAGTCAGGTGATAAAAAATTTTCTGTTAGAACTAACAAGTTTTCTGTCAAAGATACCAGATTTTTCTTAGAAGTAACAATTTTTTTGTTTATGATAACAAGTTTTCTGTCAGAAGTGGCAAGTTTTCCTTAAAACAAAAAAATGTTCTTCTCAAAGTAGCAACTTTTACCTTAACACTAACAAACTTTTACTTAAATCTATCGAATTTTTCTTATAACTTTAATTTTTTTCCGTTCATGATAAAAAGTTTTCTTTCAAAAGTAGCAAGTTTTCCTTAACACTAACAAATTTTCTCATCAAAGTAACAATTTTTTCCTTAACACTAACAGAGTTTTGGTAACAACTATCAAATTTTTCTTAGAAGTAGCAATTTTTCGTCAGTTATAACAAGTTTTCTGTAAGAAGTAGCAAGTTATCTAACAAAGATACCAGATTTTTCTTAAAAGTAACATTTTTTTGTTTATGATAGCAAGTTTTCTGTCAGAAGTAGCAAGTTTTCCACAACAAAAAAAATTTTCTTCTCAAAGTAGCAACTTTTACCTTAATACTAACAAACTTTTACTTAACGGTATCAAATTTTTCTTAGAACTAAATTTTTTTTCCGTTCATGATAAAAAGTCTTTTGTCAAAATTAGCTTTTTTTTCTTAACACAAAAAAATTTTCTCATCAAAGTAATAATTTTTTCCTTAACGCAAAAGGAGTTTTAGTTACAACTATTAAATTTCTCTTAGAAATAACAATTTTTCGTCAGTGATAACAAATTTTATGCTAGAACTAACAAGTTTTCTGTCAAAGATACCAAAGTAAAAGTTTGTTAGTAAAAGTTTGTTAGTATTACGGTAAAAGTTGTTACTTCGATGAGAAAATTTTTTAGTGTTAAGGGAAAATTGCTACTTCTAAGAGAAAACATGTTATCATAAACGAAGAAATTGTTATTTCTAATAAAAATTTGGTATCTTTGACAGGGAACTTGCTACTTCTTACAGAAAACTTGTTATCACTGACGAAAAAATTGTTACTTCGTTACTTCGTTACTTCGAAGAGAAAATTTTTTAGTGATAAAGGAAACTTGATACTTCTGACAGAAAACTTGTTATCATAAACGAAAAAGTTGTTACTTCTAAGAACAAAATGGTTTCTTTGGTAGAAAACTTGCTACTTTTTATAGAAAACTTATTATCACTGATGAAAAATTGTTACTTATAAGAGATATTTGATAGTTTTAAGTAGAAGTTTGTTGGTATTGAGCGCGCGTGCGTAACCTAGCCTAAATTAACCTTAAAAATTAATAAAACCTAACTTTATAAGAAAAATTTGATTGTTACTTTTAAAGTAAATTTGTTTTCTTGGACGGATAAGTTGGAGTTATTAAAAAAAATTTTTACTGTTAAGAAAATACTTGTTATTTCTAGGAGAAATTTAATGTTAAGTCAAAGTTTGTTAGTATTAAGGAAGAATGTTGCTACTTCGATGAGAGAATATGTTAGTGTTAAGGAAAACTTACTAGTTCTGTCAGAAAAGTTGTTATCACAATCACAAAATTGTTACTTCTATGAAAAATTTGGTATCTTTGGTAGAAAACTTGCTACTTTTTACAGAAAACGTGTTATCACTGACAAAAAAATTGTTACTTCTAAGAGAAATTTGATAGTGTTAAGAAAAAGTTTGTTAGTATTAATGTAAAAGTTGTTACTTCGAGGAGAAAATTTTTTAGTGTTAAGGAACAATTGCTACTTCTAACAGAAAACTTGTATCATAAACGAAGAAAATGTTATTTCTAAGAAAATTTGGTATCCTTGACATGACACTTGCTACTTCGTACGGGAAAGTTTTTATCACTGACGAAAAATTTTTTACTTCTAAGAGATATTTCATTGTTTTAAGTAGAAGTTTGACAGTATTGAGGACAAAGTTGTTACTTCGAAGAGAAAATTTGTTATAGTGAAGGAAAACTTGATACTTCTGACAGAAAACTTGTTATCATAAACATAAAAATTGCTACTTCTTAGAAAAATTTGGAATCTTTGGGAGAAAACTTGCTACTTCTTACAGAAAACTTGTTATCACTGACGAAAAATTGGTACTTCTAAGATAAATTTTATAGTTGTAACTAAAACTCTGTTAGTGTTAAGGAAAAATTGTTACTTTGATGAGAAAATTTGCTATTGTTAAGGAAAACTTGCTACTTTTGACAGAAAACTTTTTATCATGAACGGAAAAAAATTATACTTTTACGAAAAATTTGATAGTTTTAAGTAAAAGTTTGTTAGTATTGAGGAAAAGCTTTTTACTTCGAAGAGAAAATTTGTTCGTGTTAAGGAAAACTTACTACTTTTGACAGAAAGCTTGTTCTCATAAACGAAAAAATTGTTACTTCTAAGAAAAATCTGGTATCTTTGGCAGAAATATTGCTACTTCTTACAGAAGACATGTTATCACTGCCGAAAAATTTTTACTTCTAAGAGAAATTTGATAGTATTAAGTAAAAGTTTGTAAGTATTAAGGTAAAATTTGTTACTTCGAGGAGAAAATTATTTAGTGTTAAGGAAAAATTGTTACTTCTAACAGAAAACTTGTTATCATAAACGAAGAAATTGTTATTTCTAAGAAGAATTTGGTATCTTTGACAGGGAACTTGATATTTCTTACAGAAAACTTGTTATCACTGACGAAAAAATTGTTACTTGAAGAGATATTTGATAGTTTTAAGTAGAAGTTTGTTGGTATTGAGGAAAAAGTTGTTACTTCGAAGAGAAAATTTGTTATAGTGAAGGAAAACTTGATACTTCTGACAGAAAACTTGTTATCATAAAACAAAAAAGTTGTTACTTCTAAGAAAAAATTGGTCTCTTTGGTAGAAAACTTGTTACTTTTTATAGAAAACTTATTATCACTGATGAAAAATTGTTACTTCTAAGAGAAATTTGATAGTTTTAAGTAGAAGTTTAATGATATTGAGGAAAAAGTTGTTACTTCGAGAAGAACATTTTTTAGTGTTAAGGAAAACTTGATTCTTCTGACAGAAAACTTGTTAGCATAAACGAAAAAGTTTTTACTTCTAAGAAAAAGTTGGTATCTTTGGCATAAAACTTATTACTATTTATAGAAAACTTATTATCACTGATGAAAAATTGTTATTTCTAAGAGAAATTTGATAGCGTTAAGTAAAAGTTTGGTAGTATTAAGGTAAAAGTTGCTACTTCGAGAAGAACATTTTTTAGTGTTAAGGAAAAATTGCTACTTCTGACAGAAAACTTGTAATCATAAACGAAGAAATTGTTACTTCTAAGAAAAATTTGGTCTCTTTGGCAGAAAACTTGCTACTTCTAACAGAAAACTTGTTATCAGTGTCGAAAAATTGTTACTTCGATGAGAAAATTTGTTAGTGTTACTTCTAAGAAAAATATGGTATCTTTGACAGAAAACTTATTATCATAGACGAAAGAGTTGTTACTTCTAAGAATAATTTGGTATATTTGACATAAAACTTGCTACTTCTTACAGAAAACTTGCTACTTCTTACAAAAAACTTGCTACTTCTTACAGAAAACTTGTTATGACTGACGGAAAATTGTTACTTCGATGAGAAAATTTGTTAGTGTTACTTCAAGAAAAATATGGTATCTTTGAAAGAAAACTTATTATCATAGACGAAAAAGTTGTTAACTTGCTATTTTTTACAGAAAACTTGTTATCATAAATGAAAAAATTGTTACTTCTAAGAAAAATTTGATACTTTTAAGTAGAAGTTTGTTAGTATTGAGGAAAAAGTTGTTACTTCGAAGATAAAATTTGTTAGTGTGAAAGGAAAACTTGCTACTTCAAACAGAAAACTTGCTATCATAAACAAAAAAATTGTTACTTCTAAGAAAAATTTTGTATCTTTGACAGAAAACTTGTTAGTTCTAGCCGAAGATTTGTTATCACTAACAAAAAATTGTTACTTCTAAGAAAAATTTGAGAGTTTTAAATAAAAGTTTGTTAGTGTTGAGGAAAAAGTTGTTACTTCGATGAGAAAATTTGTTAGCGTGAAAGGAAAACTTGCTACTTCTGAAAGAAAACTTGCTATCAGAAATTTGATAGTTGTAACTAAAACTCTGTTAGTGTCAAGGAAAAAATTGTTACTTTGATGAGAAAATATTTTAGTGTTAAGAAAAACTTGCTACTTTTGACCGAAAACTTGTTATCATAAACGAAAAAATTGTTACTTTTAAGAAAAATTTGATAGTATTAAGTAAAAGTTTGTTAGTATTGAGGAAAAAGTTGTTACTTTGATGAGAAAATTTGTTAGTGTTAAGGAAAACTTGCTACTTTTGACTGAAAACTTTTTATCATCAACGGAAAAAAATTATGCTTCTAAAAAAAATTTGATATTTTTAAGTAGAAGTTTGTTAGTATTGAGGAAAAAGTTGTTGTTTCGATGAGAAAATTTGTTAGTGTTACTAAAACTCAGTTAGTGTTGAGGAAAAAATCGTTACTTCGAAGAAAAAATTTGTTAGTGTGAAAGGCAAAGTTGCTAATTCTAACAGAAGCCATGTTATGATAAACGAAAAAATTGCTAATTCTAAGAAAAATTTAGTGTCTTTGACAGAAAACTTGCCAGTTCTAGCAGAAAATTTTTTAACAATGACGGAACGCTTTTTTTTCAATGAGAATTTTATAGCTGTACATAAGAATCTATTAGTACTAGGGAAAAAATTATTACTTTGATAAGAAAATTTGTTGATGTTAAGGAAAACTTGCTACTTTTGACAGAAAACTTTTTATCATGAACGGAAAAAAATTTTAGTTCTAAGAAAAATTTGATAGCGTTAAGTAAAAGTTTGTTAGTATTAAGGTAAAAGTTGCTACTTCGAGAAGAACATTTTTAGTTTTAAGGAAAACTTGTTACTTCTGACAGAAAACTTGCTATCATAAACGAAAAAATTGTTACTTCTAAGAAAAATCTGGTATATTTGGTAGTTAACTTGCTACTTCTTACAGAAAACTTGTTATCACTGACAAAAAATTTTTATTTCTAAGAGAAATATGGTATTTGTAACTATAACTCTGTTAGTGTTAAGGAAAAATTTTTACTAGATGAGAAAATTTGTTAGTGTTAAGGAAAACTTGCTACTTTTGACAGAAAACTTTTTATCAAGAACGGATAAACATTATAGTTCTAAGAAAAATTTGATAGTGTTAAGTAAAAATTTTTTAGTGTTAAGGTAAAAGTTGCTACTTCGAGTAGAACATTTTTTAGTGTTAAGGAAAACTTGCTTCTTCTGACAGAAAACTTGTTATCATAAACGAAAAAATTGTTCCTTTTAATAAAAATCTGGTATCTTTGGTAGATAACTTGCCACTTCTTACAGAAAACTTGTTATCACTGACTAAAAATTGTTTATTCTAAGAGAAATTTGATAGTTTTAAGTAAAAGTTTGTTAGTATTAAGGTAAAATTTGTTACTTAGAGGAGAAAATTTTTTAGTGTTAAGGAAAAATTGCTACTTCTAACAGAAAACTTGTTATCATAAACAAAGAAATTGTTATTTCTAAGAAAAATTTGGTATCTTTGACAGGGAACTTACTACTTCTTACAGAAAACTTGTCATCAATGACGAAAAAATGGCTAATTCTAAGAGAAATTTGATAGTTTTAAGTAGAAGTCTGTTGGTATTGAGGAAAAAGTCGTTACTTCGAAGAGAAAATTTTTGAGCGTTAAAGAAAACTTGATACTTCTGACAGAAAACTTGTTATCATAAACGAAAAAGTTGTTACTTCTAAGAAAAATTGGTATCTTTGGTAAAAAACTTGCTACTTTTTATAGAAAACTTATTATCACTGATGAAAAATTGTTTGTTCTTAGACATATTTGATAGTTTTAAGTAGACGTTTGTTGGAATTGAGGAGAAAGTTGTTACCTCGAGAAGAACATTTTTTAGTGTTAAGGAAAACTTGCTACTTTTGACAGAAAACTTGTTATCATAAACGAAAAAATTGTTACTTCTAAGAAAAATTTGATAGTATTAAGTAAAAGTTTGTTAGTATTGAGGAAAAAGTTGTTACTTTGATGAGAAAATTTGTCACTTCGATGAGAAAATTTGTTAGTATTACTTCAGGAAAAATATGGTATCTTTGACAGAAAACTTATTATCCTAGACGAAAAAGTTATTAACTTGCTACTTTTGACAGAAAACTTGTTATCATAAACGAAAAAATTGTTACTTCTAAGAGAAATTTGATAGTATTAAGTAAAAGTTTGTTAGTATTGAGAAAAAAGTTGTTACTTCGAAGAGAAAATTTGTTAGTGTGAAAGGAAAACTTGCATCTTCTGATAGAAAACTTGCTATCCTAAACGAAAGAATTGTTATTTCTAAGAAAAATTTTGTATCTTTGACAGAAAACTTGTTAGTTCTAACAGAAAATTTTTTAACACTGACTAAAAATTGTTACTTCCAAGAGAAATTTGATAGTTGTAACTAAAACTCTGTTAGTGTTAAGGAAAAAATTGTTACTTTGATGAGAAAATTTGTTAGTGTTAAGAAAAACTTGCTACTTTTGACTGAAAACTTTTTATCATGAACGGAAAAAAACTTATACTTCTAAGAAAAATTTGATAGTTTTAAGTAAAAGTTTGTTATTGTTAATGGAAAATGTTGATACTTCGATGAGAAAATGTGTTAGTGTTAAGGAAATCTTGCTACTTCTGTCAAAAAACTTGTTATCATAATGAAAAATTGTTACTTCTAAGAAAAATTTTGTATTATTGACAGAAAACTTATTACTTCTAACAGATAAATTGTTATCATTCTAACAAATTTTACATATATTAAATGTGAAATTTTTATGTTTTAAATATGTTTTATCTCATTCGAATGCATGTAGAAAAAAGTTGAAAAAATATCACGTTAAAAAAATAAAAAAAAAATTTAAAAAAACTTAAAAAAATTATAAAAATGAGGGGGGGATGGGGCCCAAAAAGTTGTAGGGTGGTTGGTGGGCCCTTCTATGTCTCAAGCACGCAAAAAAAGTAAAAAAAAAACGGGGGGAAGGGCCTAAAAAGTTGGGGGGGGGGGGCTTAGGGGTTAGGGTTTGGGACCTCACAACACTGTTCAAATGGAAGTTGTGTATTATAACTACCACAGAGTTTCACCCCAAATCATCTTCTAAAATGTCTCAAACTGTTTCGCCTAAATAATCTTCTAAAATGTCTTAAACGGTTTTGCCTAAATCATCTTCTAAAATGTCTCAAATGGTTTCGCCCAAATCATCTTTTAAAATGTCTCAAACTGTTTCGCCTAAATAATCCCCTAAAAGTAATGTCTGTGTGTTCCTTTGTTTTGGCATCCCTGCGCTGTCACATTTGAAATTCCTAGGAAACCCTTTCCCGCGTAAAATATATTCAATCTGTCTTCATCTCCTAGGTGTTCCTAGCTACACTATTTACGTTTCGTTGGAATATTAATGCCAGAATTTATCACTAAGCCTAATGACCAGAGAAGCCATATTTAAAAATAGAATATTAATTTATCTTTGTCACTAAAGACCATTTATCCCTCAGACCTAAAGATCAAAGAAGCCATATTGTTTCTTAATTCCCCTTCGTAGATCAATAATTCCCCGCCGATTATGCAAACAATTTCTCAGAAATCTAGTTCCCCTCGGTGTCATTGACCCGTTAGTGGATCAATAATCCTTGAATAAGTTATAACCTGTCGGCGTTAGACTTGATTATAGATGGCAGCACGGTGTTCGTAGAGTGCTGGTACCCCCTTCCCTACTTGGGTGTCTCAAAATCTTGATTGGATGTATTTTGGGAAATGATTGGTGGGGGATGGCTGCCCTTCAACCCCTTACGACTATTAAAAAGGGCACAAGACGTGGTAATTTTCAATCAAATGAGCCCCTTTCAAACTTTCAACGATAACTCCTTCTATACGAAGTGCCCTGATGTAAAAAAAATAAAAATAAAATCAAATCAAAATAAACAAATAAATAATACATTGTGCCCACATTGCTCTTTATTTAGGCAGCACTATTGCGCTACGTATAATTTTATGACTGAATGTAAAATTCTCTGAAGAATTCTGACTTGCTCAAGCTAGCACTAGCTAAATTTCGGTATTAGTATAGTCTCATTGTGAATGGGTCTTTAGGCTTTTAGTTCTTTAGACTGGTTCAACTTGATGTCCTCCAAAACCTTAAGAACAACTGCCCAAGTGCACAGAAAAATGCTTCTATGCATATTTAAACTAGAAGGAGTGGGGCTTAAGAATGGGCCAGTTCCTCTCAAGCGTTCAATAAATTCTGTTAGATTGAAATTTTGATGTAGCTCTTAACTTTCATTGGAAAAAATTGGGTTTTTTATCTGATTAATTAAAAAAACTTTTTCCACAAAATAAGTTTTTCAAAGAAAAGTAAAGAACTTCATTAAACCAAAAATGAGCAAAAATGAAATCGCAAAAATGAAGATACCAAATTTTTATTAGAAGTAAAAATATGTTCGTTTAAGATAACAAGTTTTCGATCAGATGTAGCAATTTTTCCTTAACACTAAAAAAATTTTCTCTTCCAAGTAGCAAAGTATACCTTAACACAAACAAACTTTTACTTAAAATTATCATATTTATCTTAGAATAAACAATTTTTCGTCAGTGATAACAAGTTTTCTGTAAGAAGTGGCAAGTTATCTACCAAAGATACCAGATTTTTATTAAAAGGAACAATTTTTTCGTTTATGATAACAAGTTTTCTGTCAGAAGAAGCAAGTTTTCCTTAACACTAAAAAATGTTCTTCTCGAAGTAGCAACTTTTACGTTAATACTAACAAACTTTTACTTAACACTATCAAAATTTTCTTAGAACTATAATTTTTTTCCGTTCATGATTAAAAGTTTTCTGTCAAAAGTAGCAAGTTTTCCTAAACACTAACAAATTTTCTCATCAAAGTAACAATTTTAGTTACAGAGTTTTAGTTACAAATATCAAATTTCTCTTAGAAGTAAAAATTTTTCGTCAGTGATAACAAGTTTTCTGTAAGAAGTAGCAAGTTATCTACCAAAGATACCAGATGTTTCTTAGAAGTAACAATTTTTTCGTTTATGATAGCAAGTTTTCAGTCAAAAGTAGCAAGTTTTCCTTAAAACTAAAAAATGTTCTTCTCGAAGTATCAACTTTTACCTTAATACTAACAAACTTTTACTTAACGCTATCAAATTTTTCTTAGAACTAAATTTTTTTTCAGTTCATGATAAAATGTTTTCTTTCAAAAGTAGCAAGTCTTCTTTGACACTAACAAATTTTCTCATCAAATTAACAATTTTTCCCTTAACACTAACAGAGTTTTAGTTACAACTATCAAATTTCACTTAGAAGTAACAATTTTTCGTCAGTTATAACAAATTTTCTGCTAGAACTAACAAGTTTTCTGTCAAATATACCAAATTTTTCTTAGAAGTAACAATTTTTTCGTTTATGATAGCAAGTCTTCTGTCAGAAGTAGCTAGTTTTCCTTTCACACTAACAAATTTTCTCATCAAAGTAACGATTTTTTCCTTAACACTAACAGAGTTTTAGTAACACTAACAAATTTTCTCATCGAAACAACAACTTTTTCCTCAATACTAACAAACTTCTACTTAAAAATATCAAATTTTTTTTAGAAGCATAATTTTTTTCCGTTCATGATAAAAAGTTTTCAGTCAAAAGTAGCAAGTTTTCCTTAACACTAAGAAATTTTTTCATCAAAGTAACAACTTTTTCCTCAATACTAACAAACTTTTACTTAATACTATCAAATTTTTCTTAAAAGTAACAATTTTTTCGTTTATGATAACAAGTTTTCTGTCAAAAGTAGCAATTTTTCCTTAACACTAAAAAATTTTCTCATCAAAGTAACAATTTTTCCTTGACACTAACAGAGTTTTAGTTACAACTATCAAATTTCTGATAGCAAGTTTTCTTTCAGAAGTAGCAAGTTTTCCTTTCACGTAAAACAAATTCGTATCTTTGACAGACAACATTCTACTTCTTACAGGAAACTTGTAATCACTGACGAAAAATTGTTACTTGTAAGAGAAACTTGATAGTGTTAAGTAAAATTTTGTTAGTATTAAGGTAAAAGTTGTTACTTCGAGGAGGAAATTTTGTAGTGTTACGGAAAAATTGCTACTTCTAACCGAAAATTTGTTATCATAAACGAAGATATTGTTATTTCTAAGAAAAAATTTGTCTCTTTGACAGAAAACTTGCTACTTATAACAGAAAACTTGTTATAACTGATGAAAAATTGGTTCTTCGATGAGAAACTTTGTTAAAGTTGAGGAAAACTTGCTACTTCCCACAGAAAACGTGTTATCATAGACGAAAAAGTTGTTACTTCTAAGAAAAATATAGTATCTTTGAAAGAAAACTTGCTACTTCTAACAGAAAATTTTTTATCACTGACGAAAATCTATGGTAACTGGTGAGCTTTCAACAACTAATGTCATTATATATCCAACATTCAGTTTAATATATTCGTTCTTACCAAAACGTTTAATTTAATTGGTAATAAAAAATTATTTTGAAATAGTGAATTTTGAGAACCTTAAAACTTTGGGAATAAAAAACGGACAGAAATTAACTAAAAAACTTTCCGAAAAGAAGTTTTCTAAAGAAAAGTAAAGACCATAAGACCAGAAGTAAAAAGTTTCCTGTCAAAGATACCAAATTTTTCTTAGAAGCAACAATTTTTTCGTTATGATAACAAGTTTTCTGACAGAAGTAGCAAGTTTTCTTTATCACTAACAATTTTTTTTCTTCAAAGTAACAATTTATTCCTTATTACTAATAAACTTTTACTTAACACACTAAATTTCTCTTAGAAGTAACAGTTTTTTTCTTAGCAGTAACAAATTTCTTCTAATAACACTAAGTTTTCCATCAAAGATAACAAATTTCTCTTAAAAGTGACAAGTTTTCTGTCAATGAGTCCAATTTTTTTGTATTTATTATAACAAGTTTATGATAACAAGTTTTTTGTCAGAAGTAGCAAGTTTTCCTTATCACTAACAAATTTTCTCAACAGAGTAACAACTTTTTCATTAATACTAACAAAGTTTTACTTAACACACTCAATTTTTTTTAGAAGTAATCGGTATTTTCTTAAAAGTAACATATTTTTTTTAATAACACCAAGCTTTTCGTCAATGATAATCAATTTCTCTTAAAAGTAACAATTTTTAATCATTGATAACTAGTTATAAGTTAAATTGGCGTAGGCAGCCTATTGTCTGGGGGGGGGCAGTCGATAGTGTGATGGAGGGCCTTTTATTAAATGCTTTTCCAACCATCTGCTTTTCAGCCATATCTAATGTAAATTTGAATGTCTACGGGGGACAGTTGCCCCCCCTGCCCCCTTCCTACGCCCCTGATCAGATAGAAGTAACAAGTTTTCTTGCAATTATACCAATTTTTTAAAGTAACAATTTTTTGCTATGATAGCAAGTTTTCTGTCAGAAGTAGCAAGTTTTCCTTATCACTAAGGACTTTTCTCCATCGAAGTAACAACAGTCTATGACTCGTGTCGCTGCTCAACACAGTGGCCGTGCCCGCAGCAACGGTCCACTCCGCTAATCATTGGATATATTTTCGCATATTTTTTTAAATAAAGTTGGTTTTTTTCATTTTTAAGGTTAATTTAGTCTAGTGTAATTTAGTCTAGGTTACACGAGCGCGCATAACCTAGATCACTATTTAAAAAAAATATACGAAACTCTATCCAATTATTAGGGGAGTGGACCGTTGCGGTAGGCACTGCCACTGTGGTGAGTAGCGACACGGGTCATGGACTGTTGTTACTTCGATGGATAAAATTTGTTAGTGATAAGGAAAACTTGCCACTTCTGACAGAAAACTTTTTATCATAGCAAAAAATTGTTACTTTAAAAAATTGGTATCATTGCCAGAAAACATGTTACTTCTAACTGATAACTAGTTATCAATGATGACAAATTGTTACTTTTAAGACAAATTTATTATCATTGACGGAAAGGTTGGTGCTTTTAGAAAAATATGAAAATACCTATTAATTCTAAGAGAAATTTGAGTGTTTTAAGTAAAAGTTTGTTAGTATTAAAGGGAAAATGTTAATGCTTCGAAAAGAAAATTTGTTAGTGTTAAGAAAATCTTGCTACTTCTATCAGAAAAATTGTTATCATAATGAAAAATTGTTACTTCTAAGAAAAATTTGATATCATCGACAGAAAACTTGTTACCTATAATAGATAACTTGTTATTAGGAAAAAGTTGTTACTCCGATGAGGAAATTTGTTAGTGTTAAGGAAAACTTGCTACTTCTGACAGAAAACTTGTTATCATAAACGAAAAATTTGTTACTTCTATGAAAAATTTGGTATCTTTGACAGAAAACATTCTACTTCTTAGAAAACTTGTAATCACTGACGAAAAATTGTTACTTCTAAGAGAAATTTGATAGTGTTAAGTAAAAGTTTGTTAGTATTAAGGTAAAAGTTGTTATTTCAAGGAGAAAATTTTTTAGTCTTAAGGAAAAATTGCTACTTCTAACAGAAAACTTGTTATCATAAACGAAGATATTGTTATTTCTATGAAAAAATTGGTCTCTTTGACAGAAAACTTGCTACTTATAACAGAAAACGTGTTATAACTGATGAAAAATTGATTCTTCGATGAGAAACTTTGTTACTGTTCAGAAAAACTTGTTACTTCCGACAGAAAACTTGTTATCATAGACGAAAAAGTTGTTACTTCTAAGAAAAATATAGTATCTTTGAAAGAAAACTTGCTACTTCTAACAGAAAATTTTTTATCACTGACAAAAAAGTTGTTACTTCTAAGAGAAATTTATTATCTTTGACGGAAAACTTGGGGGAAAAAATTTGTTACAGTTAAGAAAAACCTATTACTTCTAACGGAAATTTGATAGTGTTAAGTAAAAGCCTATTAGTATTAAGGAAAAAGTGGTTATTTCGAAGAGAAAATTTATTAGTGTTAAGGAAAACTTTCTACTTCAGACAGAAATCTTGTTATCATAAACGAAAAAAAATGTTACTTCTAAGAAATATTTTGTATTTTTGGCAGAAAACTTGTTATCACTGAAGAAAAAATGGCTACTTCTATGAGAAATTTTATAGTGTTAAGTAAAACTTTGTTAGTATTGACGAAAAGTTGTTTCTTCGAAGATAAAATTTGTTAGTGTGAAGGAAAAGTCACTACTTCTGACAGAAAACTTGCTAACATAAAAGAAAAAATTGTTACTTCTGAGAAAAATTTGGTATATTTGACAGAAAACTTGTTAGTTCTAACAGAAAATTTGTTACATCTGACGACAAATTGTTACTTCTTTTTTGTGATTTTTGTAACTAAAAATCTGTTAGCGTTCAGGAAAAAATTGTTACTTCGATGAGAAAATTTGTTAGTGTTAAGGAAAACTTTCTACTTTTGACAGAAAACTTTTATCATGAACGGGAAAAAATTATACTTCTAAGAAAAATTTTATAGTTTAAGTAGGAGTTTGTTAGTATTGAGGAAAAAGTTGTTACTTCGAAGAGAAAAATTGTTTGGTTTAAGGAAAAATTGCTACTTCTGAAAGAAAACTTGTTATCATAAACCAAAAAATTGTTACTTCTAAGAAAGATCTGATATCTTTTGTAGAAAACTTGCTACTTCTTACAGAAAACTTGTTATCACTGACGAAAAATTGTTACTTCTAAGAGAAATTTGATACGGTTAAGTAAAAGTTTGTTAATATTAAGATAAAAGTTGTTACTTCGAGGAAAAAATTTTTTAGTGCAAAGGAAAAATTTTTAATTCTAACAGAAAACTTGTTATCACAAACGAAGAAATTGTTATTTCTAAGGAAAATTTGGTATCTTTGAATGGAACTTGCTACTTTTTACAGAAAACTTATTATCACTGACAAAAAATTGTTACTTCTAAGAGATATTTGATAGTTTTAAGTAGAAATATGTTAGTATTTAGGAAAAAGTTGTTACTTCGAAGAGAAAATTTGTTTTAGTGAAGGAAAACTTGATACTTCTGACAGAAACTAGTTATCATAAACGAAAAATTGTTACTTCTAAGAAAAATTTGATATCTTTGGCGGAAAACATGCTACCTCTTACAGAAGACTTGTTATGACTAACGAAAAATTGTTACTTCTAAGAGAAATTTGATTGTGTTAAGTAAAAGTTTGTTAGTATTAAGGTAAAAGTTGCTACTTCGAGGAGAACATTTTTTTAGTGTTAAGGAAAACTTGTCACTTCTGACAGAAAACTTATTATCATAAACGAAAAAATTGTTACTTCTAAGAAAAATTTGGTATCTTTGGCAGAAAACTTGCTACTTCTTACATAAAACTTTTTATCACTGACAAAAAATTGTTACTTCTAAGAGAAATTTGATTGTGTTAAGTAAAAGTTTGTTAGTATTAAGGTAAATGTTGCTACTTCAAGGAGAACATTTTTTTAGTGTTAAGGAAAACTTGTCACTTCTGACAGAAAACTTGTTACCATAAACGAAAAAATTGTTACTTCTAAGAAAAATTTGGTATCTTTGGCAGAAAACTTGCTACTTCTAACAGAAAACTTGTTATCACTGACGAAAAATTGTTACTTCGATTAGAAAATTTGTTAGTGTTACTTCTAAGAAAAATATGGTATCTTTGACAGAAAACTTATTATCATAGACGAAAAAGTTGTTACTTCTAAGAAAAATTTGGTATCTTTGACATAAAATTTGCTACTTCTTACAGAAAACTGGTTATAACTGACTAAAAAATTGTTACTTCTATGAAAAATTTGGTAACATTGACAGAAAACTTGACACTTCTAAGAGAAATTTATTATCTTTGATGGAAAACTTGGTACTATTAGAAGAAATTTGTTACTGCTAAGAAAAAAAACTGTTACTTCTAAGAGAAATTTAAGTGTTTTAGTAAAAGTTTATTAGTATTAATGAATAAGTTGTTACTTCTATGGTGAAAATTTGTTAGTGATAAGGAAAACTTGCTACTTCTGACAGAAAATTTGTTATCATGACGAAAAATTTTTACTTCTAAGAAAAAATTGGTATCATTGACAGAAAACTCGTTACTTCTAGTGGATAACTTGTTATCAGTGAAAAAAATTGATACTTCTTTGAGAAATTTGTTATCTTTGACGGAAAACTTGGTGCTATTAGAAGAATTTTTTTACTGTTAAGAAAATACCTGTTACTTCTAAGAGAACTTTCAGTGTGTTAAGTAAAAGTATGTTAGTATTAAGAAAAATGTTGTTCCGTGGGAGGGGACAGAGTTGGAAAGAGGGGATTGGAAGGGGGAAGGGTACTTCGGGTTCTTGAGTGGGGACATGGAACCCAGCCATCGGAAGAAATTGTGTGTCCAGTTTGCATCTCAAATCATCGTTGTATCCATTTTCTCAGGATGATATCGTAAATAATGCCCCAAAACATGTCACTGTTAACATCTATCAAAAGTCCAATTGATGAATCGAATGTGCAAATAACTTGTTACGATACTGGGCCGCTTAACATCAATTGGGCTGTGTCTGCTTGGGATGATAGCCCGCTTGTATGGTGAACAATAAAAATCCTTACATCCATAAACATAAAACACCCATACAAAAAAACATAATTAAATAAAACCTGGAAAGATAGCCAGCTTGTATGGTGAACAATAAAAATCATTAAATCAAGAAAAATAAAAAAACAATATAAAAAAAAACTAAATAAAAAATCTACTGTTATCCAGCTTGTATGGTGAACAATAAAAATCCTTACATCCATAAACATAAAACATCCATAGATAAAAAACCATCAAATAAAACATGGAATGATAGACCAATTGTATGGTGAACAATAAAAATCCTTACATCCATAAACATAAAACATCCATACAGAAAAAACATCATTAAATAAAATTGTGTAAATATTAAATGTTAATTTTTTTAGTTTTATGTATGTTTCATGTAATTCTAAGAGTTGTAAAAAAAATTTGAAAAAATACCATTTTAAAAAAACATAAAAAAAGAATAAAAAATGGGGGAGGGGGCCCAAAAAAGTTAAAGGGAGGGGGCCCCTTTGGAGGGAGGGATATGGGGACCTTACAACACTTTAAATACTACTTGTCTATTATACAGAACACCCTCGAGAACTGCTCAAATAAAAAATAATATGTATTTCTTAATAGAGCATTCCCTGAGATGCCTTCCCTTTTTCGTTTCTACTTCTTCCAATTTTATCCCCTAAATGTCTCAATGTGTTTCGCCCAAATAATCCCTAAAACGTCGATTAATTTTTTTCACCCAGATAATCCCCTAAACGTAATTTCTGAATGTTCTTTTTGTTTTGGCATCCCTGCGCTGTCACATTCAAAGTTCCCAGGAAACATTTACCGCGTTAAATATATTCAATCTGGCTTGTATCTCGTTTGAATTTCTGAAAATACCTCAGGTGCTTCTATTTACACTATTAAGGCTTCGAAAGAATACTAAAGAATTTATCCCTCAACCTAAAGACCAGAGAAGCCATATTTAAAAATGGAATTTCTAACTCTTTAGAGTCCCGCATAATTCCTAGGAAACAAGTGATGTCATTTCTAATTCCGTTAGTGGATCAATAATCTAGTCCCGTTAGACACTCTTATCTGACAATTATATAAACTTAGCTTCGGAGTAATAGGCTTAGATATATCAAACAAGTTGACCAACAAACAGAACAGAACTATGAAACAACATCAAATCATATAACCATCAGACAATATAACCATCAAACCATATAACCATCAAGAAACAGAACCACGAAACAACACTCATAACCATAGACGCTCTTATCTGGCAATGATGTAAACTTCTGTTCGGATTAACAAGCTGAGAAACACCAAACAAGTTGACCAACAAACAGAACAGAACTATGAAACAACATCAAACCATATAACCATCATACCATATAACCAACAAACCACATAACCATGAATAAATTATGTGTATTTCATATTGGATAATGAGTTCCTACTGATGTACTAATTCAAATTCATGTTTAGTTGTTTTGTGATTTATTTATTCATTTATATTTGTACCTGTTGTATATTTTTTGCTATAATTGTTTGTTTAATTTCTGTTCGTTTTGGGTTTCATTTATTCTTTAACGGTAATTTCTGGGTGTTTTGAGTTTGAGTTATTTTAGGTTTCTTTTTCTTATTATCTTATGGTATTTGTTTTTCCTTAGAAAACTTCTTTTAGGAAGTTTTTTTAGTTAATTTCTGTCCGTTTTTTATTCCCAAAGTTTTAAGGTTCTCAAAATTCCCTATTTCAAAATAATTTTTTATTACCAATTAAATTACCCGTTTTGGTAAGAACGAATTAATTAAACTGAATTTTGTATATATAGTGACATTAGTTGTTGAAAGCTCACCAGCTCAATATTTTGTTTCATACAGGCTTGATTTAAAGCTTTGACGCCTCTAGGCCCTAGCATTTTTGCTGCTCTGTTTTTGCAAGATTTTCGGGACTATCCTCAAAACTTCTGGAATAATGAAAGTCGCATGGCCTAGTGGGCCTATTGGTAAATCCTGGTCTGGTTTCACTGCAATTTTCATTTTGTTTTCAACGTTGTAATAGGAATAAAAGCAAATATTTGTAACATAATTCCTTTTAGTAAAGCGTCAAATACGCAGTAGGCCTTATACTTTTACCGTTAGAGAAACGGGCAGTAGCCATACTCTTGTTTGTATTGAAGCCACCATTCGGTAGAAGTACATAACCCCTACTCCCTGAAAATGACCTCGGTCTAATAACCAATCCTTAATCCATTTCTCACATGTCTTTGAATTCTGATCTCCAAATTATTATAATAAAAAAAAGGTAAACTAATTTTGCAGAACTTCTGTTGTCAGTTAAGTAAGAGAATGATAATTCTAAGTAAGAGAATTGGTTATTTAAGTAAGAGAATGATATTTTTACCGTTAGGGAAACGGGCAGTAGCCATGCTCTTGTTTGTAGTGAAGACATCATTCATTAGAAGTACATAATCCCTTCTCCCTGAAGACGACAGTGGTCAAACAACCAATCCTTAATCCAACTCTCACTTGTCTTTGAATTCTGTTTTCCAGATTATTATAATAAAAAAAAATAAACTAATTTTGCAGAACTTTATAGCTGCTTAAGTAAGAGAATGATAATTCTCAGTTAGAGAATTGGTTGTTCAAGTGAGAGAATGACACTTTTACCGTTTAGGAAACGGGCAGTAGCCATACTCGTGTTTGTAGTGAAGACACTATTCATTAGAAGTACATAACCCCAATTTTTTCGGAAATAATTGGGTAAAAAAAACTTTCAGAAAGTTTTTTTTTTAAATAATCTTTGTTCGTTTTTGATTACAAAAAGTTTTTTAGAAAACTCCTTTTTTCAAAATAAGATTTTTCTTCAACATCAAACTTTCATCAAATTATCAAAACTAGTATCAAAGCACCAAAATATCAAAGTTAACAAGTTATAAAAGCAAATGCAGTATCATAATAACAATAAGCAACTTGCACAGCCTAAAGCCCTTGCACCGCAAATCGAAGTTACCACGTAAATAACTAAATCCAAGTATCAAAGTAAACAAAGTATCAAAGTAACAACAATTAAGGTCCGTAACTCAGAACCATTTCCCCGGGGCTGCGGGGGGGGGGGGTTCAACCCCCGAAGCATCGTTATTTGGCCGTGGAATTATTTTGAACAGAACGGCTACCTCCAAATTTTGGTCGGATGCCCTTTAAGAAAGTGGAGCGCGGGCTATTTGGCTATTGATCCCTTTTGGGGACTATTTGCCCACTGGTCTCTTTTGACTCTTAAAAAGTGAAATAGAACTTTCAATTTTCAATAAAATGAGCCCTCTCTCAAGTTTATACGAGTATCCCTTACATAAAAACCATAACTGCCCCCAGGGCTTAAATTACAACGCCTGCCCCGGGCCCTGGAGGGTCGTATCGTCACTGGAGTTTTTTTTTTATCTGACCCTTGAACTATTTTTTATAAAATGGCAATCTAGAAATTTTGATCGGATGGGTTTGGGGAAAAGGGCGTGGTGGGGGGGGGGGCTATATTCCATCGGATCTCTTTCTACTCTTAAAAACTAAACTAGAACTTTCAATTTCCAATCAAATAAGCCCTATCTGATGTTTTTACAATCGTCCGTTCCATAAGAACCATATATGCTCCCAGGGCATAACTTACAACGCCTTCCCCCATGCCCTGGGGGTTGTGTTGACCCCGGAGTTTTCGTTGTATGATCTTTGAACTACTTTAAAAAATGGCTATCTCAAAGTTCTTATCGGGTGGGTTTGAGGCAAAAAGGTGCTGAGGGGAAGGGGCCTAGTTAACCTCCATTTTTTTTACTCCTAAAAAGTGAACTAGAACTTTCAGTTTCCAATGACATGAGCCTTTTCTGAACTTTATACAAGCATCCCTTCCATAACAGCCATATATGCCCCCAAAACATAACTTACAACGCCTGTCCCCGGGCCCTGGGGGGGGGGGTGCGTCGACACAAGAGTTTTTCTTATCCGACCTGTGAACTATTTTTAACAAAATGGCTATCGCAAAATTTTATCGAATGCATTTGGGGAAACAGCGGTGTTGGATGGGGCTATTTGCACTCCGAACTCTTTTGACTTTTAAACAGTGAACTCGAACTTTCAATTTCCAATCAAATGAGCCCTTTCTGAAGTTTATACAAGCATCTTACCCATAAGAACCATACATGCCCCTAGGACATAACTTATATTGAATGCCCTGGGCCCTGTGGGTTGTGTCGACCTTTGGAGTTTTTGTTATATGATTATTTAACTATTTTTAACAAAATATCAAATTTTTTATCGGATGCATTCGGAAAAAAAAGGGCATGAGGGGGGGGGGGCTAGTTCCCCTTTGATCACTTTTCACTCTTTAAAAAGGCACTAGAACTTCCGATTTCCAATCGAATGAGCCCCCACCGAAGTTTGTGTGACGGCCTCTTCCATATAAAGTGCCTCTGGGAAAAAATAATAATAAAGCATTGGAGCCGTATTGCCCTTACTATAGGCAATGCTATAGTGTTGCATCTGATAGCCAAGGTCTATTGTCATATGTTTTGATTTTCGAGCCACTTCCTCCTCCAGGTACTTTCTCAAAAAGCTCCTTTTAAGCTCTTCATACTTCTTATCAGTAAGCTCTGCATTACTTATATCATGAGCAATACGAAAAGTTTTGTAGGTTTGCCTTGACAATTTCAAGTTTACCCAGGAATAAGAAGGCTGCTCCATCGCAGTAGTGTTAAAAAGGACCGATGGATTCTTCCCTTTTACAACCGCATCATAAGTCTGTGAAACAGTCTAAGCGAGACGACTTTGGGATAAACAAACTTTGGGACCATCGACAGCTTCAAATCAAATCTCGACAAGGAACGGGTGCCTAAACCATGGCTCACACACTGAGATGTAGCAGATGTCCTGCAGCCCTATTATCACCGACTGGCGTACACTGGATTCGTCCGTAACGCTAGCAAGTGCGATTTAAGGTCATGGAGACCGGAGCTACTACAAAAAGTAAGACAGCACGGGCGACTTTGCCTACTTAAACGAAAACCACTTAAACGAAACGAAAACACTAAACGCCATTGTGATTTTCTAAATTTCAACTACAGCACTTCCTAAACACCGCAGCAACGATATTGTACACAAGTACAGAAATGTCGAGGGTTAGTAAAATTTATCATTTTTCTGATTTTCACTGTACCAGCTCTGAATTGAAAATCAAGTATTTTGCAGTAGGCATCAAGGCATGGCTAATTGTAGAAAAAAGCCAAGACAAACAGTCTGAGTAATTGAGAGGAAAAAATGTTTAAATGGTGGGAGTAAGGATAACTCTTATTGGACACATACTTGTGTGTTAGTTTTTGGAAATGCACGCCTGCCTAGAGTCTCAGGCAGGTTAACCAAGAATTTAAAATTGACATAGGATCATTAGATTACCTGGAATGAGAGGCAAACAAGGCATGCCCACCCATGGTTTTATGAAGGTTGACTAAGAATTTACAATTGACACAGGACCATTAATTTGC